>NW_021628144.1:0-45494 GCF_004785775.1 Grammomys surdaster
TGAGATCCGCCTGCCTCTGCCTCCCAAGTGCTGGGATTAAAGGTGTGCGCCACCACCACCCGGCCATCCAGTTGTTTATTTGCTCATTTAACAAGTATTCATGCTGGGCAGTGGTGGTGCACGCCTTTAATCCTATCACTTGGGAGGCAGAGGCAGGCGGATTTCTGAGTTTGAGGCCAGCCTGGTCTACAGTGAGTTCCAGTACAGCCAGAGCTACAGAAACCCTGTCTCGAAAAAAAAAAAAAAGTATTCATAAGCACTTACTATGTTGTGCTGGGAAACAGGTGAAAAACAAGACAGACAGATTTAACCGAGGGTCCTCATTCAGACAAAGAACACAGACATTAAAGTAAAACCACTCAAATCTACACACCACCACACAATTCAAGATGACACAGAGGAGGTGAAGTCCTCAGAGCCACAGCTGGGCACCTCGAAGAAATGGCAGCTGTTGCAAAGGTAAGAGTGGATGCAGATCCAGAAGATGAGGAAGGGGAGGAGGAGAAAGCTGATGATGCAGGATGGAATTAGACCTTGCAGCACCTTCAGGACCACTGTAAAGATGCTGTTGCTTTTCCTAGCATCATAAGAATCCAATCCACTGCCGGGGGATGGTGACGCACGCATTTAATCCCAGCACTTGGGAGGCAGAGGCAGGTGGATTTCTGAGTTCGAGGCCAGCCTGGTCTACAGAGTGAGTTCCAGGACAGCCAGGGCTACACAGAGAAACCCTGTCTCGAAAAACCAAAAAAAAAAAAAGAATCCAATCCACCCAGCATCAGACCAGACAGCAGACAGAGACCTTAGGCCCTCTGACTGCAGCAGCAGCATCTTGCATCTTTCATGAGGGCTTGTCCCTGTCACACAACCAGCTGGGGCTTAAGAACTGTGGAGTTCTTAAGAGGTTTATGTAAGACCTTGAAAGGTCTTCTTAAGAGCAGAAGAGCACATCTAACTTCCCCCTTTGATAACGAGGGGGAACTGAAGCAGCACACCTGTGTCGGCAAGTAGCCAAGGCAAAATTTGACATTAAGGATGCCCTTCTGAACCTCATCCTGCTGCTTCACAGGATGGGCCACACCCAAAGACTCAGAAAATCCTCCTCTGCACTGTTTAGCCTAATCAGGGTTTTAGTGGACACCTGGCTCACCTGTGCCTGCTGGGGGCTCTCCAGTCCCTCGCCGTAATCCCATGTTCATAGGTGTTGATGGCATTGGTTTTCTATTGCTCTCTCTGCAGAGAGATGGACACAAACTAGAGCACGGTTAAGAGACCATCCTGTCTTTCCAGCTCTCCTTGTGAAGGACACAAGGGCACAGCTGGTAACAGGGGCTGCTGCTTGACATGTAGTAACAAGAACACTGGCCACTTGGCATCCATGCTCACCTAAATTGCCACAATTTTTATCCCTGTTTTGAAGGCCAAGTGAGGGTTGAAAGTAGAACTACTTAAACCTTTATTATTTTTAGATTTATCTATTTACTTTATGTATTTGAGTACACAGTCACTGTCTTCAGACACACCAGAAGAGGTCATCGGATCCCATTACAGATGGCTGTGAGCCACCAATGTGGTTGCTGGGAATTGAACTCAGGACCTCTGGAAGAGCAGTGGAGCAGTCTTAACTGCTGAGCCATCTCTCCAGGCCCCTATTAAAATCTTTAACAAAGACTTTCCTCACAGGCTTCTAAGTTGATCTAATTGAAAACATTTCTTGGGCTAGGGATGTATCTCTGACAGCTTGCCTGACATTGTTGAATCCCTATTCAATACCCAGTAGGACTCAAATTAAAAAAAAAAAAAAAAAAAAAAAGAAAAAAGAAGAAAGAGAATTAAAACAAAAAAACCCCAAAAAAACCAAAAACAAAAAAAAACTTTATAATTTCACTCAGGAAGATGAGAATCCACATTTCATGTCTAGAGCACTGCTTTGGGACTTTCTACATAGCATGACTTTGAACTTTGGAACCTCCTGGCTCCACCTCCATCGTTGAGATTTCAAGCATCAGACATACCAGATTTATGCTGCTGGGGATGAACTCATGACTTGACCCATGCATATGAAGCAAGCACTTCATCAACTGCAGAGCCAGGGTGGCCTCAAGGACCCAGAAAAGCTCAGCTTCTAGAATACCTACTTCTTCTGGCTAAAAAGATAGTCAAGGCTGAGATGGTCTGAAAATGGGGATCTCTCATGGAGCACTAATTGCTTCTTTCTAGAGATGTGTAGGGTAAAGACGAACTCACAACCCCCCACCCCATTATTTGAAGTGCTGGGGCTTGAACACAGGACCCTGAGTATGCTAGGCAAATGCTCCAACACTAAGCCAAATCACCAAGTCTCCTTTTATTGTTAATTAATAGGTGTTTGGTTGGTTGGTTTTTGTTGAGACAGGGTTTGTGTGGCCCTGGCTGCCATGGAACTCAAGGGATCAACCTGCCTGGCTCTGCCTCCCAAGTGCTAGGATCAAAGGTATGTGTTACCACTGCCTGGCAACTAAAAGGAACTTTCAAAGTTCCAGTTCACCATGTCTCCATGGCACACAGAGGTGAAATGCCCTGCTCGAACGCTTCCATCTCTCACACTGGCCTCTTCCTCCTCTCATTCCTTCAGTCGCAGCATTCTTGTTCCCAGATCTTTAGTCCTGGCTGCTCAGAAAGCTGAAGCTAGGAGACTGGAGAGAGACAGCATGGATTCCTGGTGTCAGGAGCCAGTGAAACAGTTTACTGGATACACTATACAATCTGAGCTCAGTCCCCAAATCCTCTGACCTCCACAGGCATGCTGTGGCATGACTACACCAGCACAGCAAACGCACGAAAAATAGTTTTAATTTACGTTAAAAGTGTTTTAGATTAGGAACGTAGCATATACTGTAATCCCAACATTTGGGGGGGCGGGAATGCTGTAAGTTCAGGGCAAGCCTGGGCTACAGAATAAGACTCAATGTCAATAAAATTAAGTTAAAAGCCAGTAAGAGTCCAACAAAACACAAACCTTCTAAGCTGTAGCCTGAGCAATACGCCGGTACCAAGCGCTGCCTCTTAGTACTTGGGAGACAGACATAATAGGATCAGCAGCTAGGGACTAGCCTCTGCCACACAGTGAGTTTGAGCCCAGGCTAGGCTATGTGAATATCTCAAAAACAAATACCAACAAAATATCAGCCTGAAACCTTAGTCTGCCAGCTATACAAAAATGAGAAATTGCCTGTCAGCACTCTTCCTAGTGATCAGATTGGATTTAACTGATGGAGCTATAAGGGTAGGCGGGGAGCGGAGGGGGACGGATGGACAGACAGACAGGGCTGAGTGGTTAGGAGCACTGGCTGCAATCTCAGTGGTTCTCAACCTTCCTGATGCTGTGAGCCTTTGATACAATTCCTTGTGTTGTGGTGACCCCAACCACAGAAGTGCTACCTCATAACTGTCACTTTGCTACTGTTATAAATCATAATGTAATACCTGTTTTCTGACGGTCTTAGAAGTTAACTCTCGGGTTGAGAGCTGCTGCTGTGCTAACTGGAGTCTAGTTCCCAGCACACTCCCCAGCTCTGGGGACTCACTGCCACCCTCTGTTCTCCATGAGCACTCGCATACATGACATATACATACATGTACACGTAAGGAAAAACAAACCTTGAAAAGAGAGAGGGAACAGAGAGAACTGCTCATCTTCTCTTCTTCCCTGCTCCTCTTAACAGAAAGGCTGAAATCATATAAATCATATAAATGCTACGAAACCCACTCATTTCCAAAATGAAAATCATGTATTTCAAAAAGGATCATGCTACACACCAAAGGTAAAACAAATACTTTTATTGCACATTTATAAAATCTGCATAGTTGTATTGTGTACTTCCCTCCCATGATTCCTCCATTAATCCTTAAAATTTGGTTAAAACATGAGTTCCCAATTAGAAGTTCTTTAAAAAGCAGCTTCTCTCTACATATACACAGATAGATGTTCTTTTTTTTTATACAAATTCACATCCCTATTTTCTTAAAAAAAACAAAAACAAAAAAAAAAGAGAGAGAGAAAAAAAAAGAGAAAGAATCAAAATTGTTAGGCTAGGTAGCCTTAGACACCTGCTTCTGATAATTTTCACAATTTTGCTTAAATGATTATTAACTATTAAAATGTTCCTGTGTGGCTTCACACTAGCACTAGGTTGAAAGTCCAGGATGCTTTCTTTTTTTCACTCAAGACTGAATGTGAGATCTTCTGGTTTATCTAAAATATAAACAGACCAACAGGGCAGGCAGCTGTCCCCTGGCTTCATGGCGCAGTCTTCCGTTCCAGCCTTGAGTGGAAGGAAGGGCTGGCTCATCTGCATCCCTTTTGTCACTGTCGAGAGCCAGACAAGACCCCTATTACCAATCTCTGGTAGCTAGGGACTTTTAAATGTCACCAGAACTTGACAAAATAACTAGAAACCGCTGCTCCGGTTCCGTTCTGATGAGTCACCCTTCTGCTGTCAGACCGGTGCCTGAAGGTGATTTAAAAGTGGCTTGAGGCTTAGACAAACCCAAATATTACGGGAGGTTTACAAAGGCAATCCAGGTCTTCTGGGATAATTCAAAACCTTAATGCACTGGCTCCTGCCTTCTGCAGTGAAATAGCTCTCATGATCCTGTACCTAAAATGTGCAACTTAATCCTCAATCCCTTAAACACACGTCACAAGAGGGTCGAGGGTTTGAATCTTGCTCAGACACCCAAGCCCTCTCTCTGGGGAATTTGCAACAGACTGCCATGTGCAGGAGGTAACCAGAGACCAGACTGAGCACTGACAGTCCATGACGGCTCATTTCACTGTTACTGTTGAAACTCCTTGAATAGATTCCATGACGGCTGCAAAGCGGCTGCAAAGATCATAGGGGGAATTCGGTCTGATAGTCGGAGGCTCCTTTAGGACGATGATTTCTGCAGAAGGATCTAGAAGCCTGGGTAGGAACTCCCCTAAGCACAGCTGCAGATTTTCTGTAGAGAAAAAATAGATTGTCATACACACAGTATAAACAAGGCCATAGCTATATGGGAGGGCTTCAGGAGCCAAAAGTCAACTCGACAGCATGCATCCTGCTGCAGCTAAGAGAAGATGCCTTTGGAACTTGGCCCTCCCACTCTAGGTGAGAAGCCCACATAGGGCTGCATAACTAAGTCTATTTCCATGTCTGCGTATGTTGGGGAAAGTGTTGTCATGGCAGCAGTAAAGGATGTCTGAACCCGCTCAAAAGCAAACATATAACCACGACACCATTGCAGTCCTGGTTGAAAACACACAACATACATGAAGTCACTGTCAAACAGTGCCAAGTTTTCCTTCTTTATATTAAACATTACTAACTTAACTACAGAAAAGACTTTTAACTACTTTCCCACCATTATCGGATGCACATGAGCATCAAGATGGTGCTTGAGTTGTAATAAGGTGTTTGATTTTAAAACTGCTATTTGGGTTGCTGATTTTACATTTCATTATTTAGGGAGAAAAAGCATTAAGTGCACCTTGGCTTGGGATTAGCTTAGAGTTTCAATCATTTCTCAAACGCCCTGAATGGCTCTCTCGCATTTAAAATGATGTACTGATGTGACTGACGTGGGATGCTCATCATTGCCATTCAGAGAATTCAACCAGCAAGCAAGTCTGAACAAGTCTGGTTTCAGATGTTCTAAATTCTTAAGTATCAAATATCTACCCAAGATTTAACCTTTTATGAGAAGATAAAGCAACCCATCTTGTGAGCATGCAAATATGTTATCATCATTTACAAACAGAAAATTCCTCTATATTTTAAATCTATAAAGGTTTAACTTGTGTATCTATTTTGCCATGCACACACCTGGGTGGGAACAAGGAGGTGGCTTGGAGAGAAGGTGTCTGCTGCACAAGCTGACCAGAGATCACCAGGCTCAGCCCAGGGGAAGATGGAAGGAAAGGACTAAGTACACAGAGCTGTCCTCTGAGGGAGGCACATGCACTCTCTATACACTCAACAGCAGTACATACAAGCAACACTTTTAACTAGCTTGGTGTGGTAGAGGACACTTTTAATCTTTAATCCTAGCTCTCAGGAGGCAGAGGTATAAGATCTCTTGAATTCTAGGCCAGTTTGGTCTACACAGTAAGCTTCGGGCCAGCCAGGAGCAAAGGTCTGCTTACCAAGTAGCAAAGCTGTTTTGCTATCATGGCTATTCTTACCAAGTGTCCTCTTAAATCTTAAAAAAATTGGATGTGATGCTGTGTACTGCACACACAGATGGTGCTACTGTCTTTCAAATTCTTAAATATACTAACGTGTCCACAGAATTAAGTAAAGCTATACCTCACATAATCTAAAGAAAAACATACAACAAAAGGAAACACAGCAATTGCTTATTTTAAGATCTATCACTCAATCCTGTAGACTAAAACATGTCACTTGACTCTTTACAGAGTGGGAAATGAACAAGAAGGATTCCTATCAGAACATGCACCTTCTGAACAAAATGAATGCACCTACAAAATCAGGCTCTCTCAAGATATTCCATTTACTAATTCACAGAAGTAATTAGTTAATAATATTCTTATATACTGCAACTTCAAACCTCAAGAAAGTTTAAAGAGCCATCAGATACTCATACTCTACATAAATAAACTATAAAACCTCATAATTTAGAAGATGGGAAAATGATAGAAAATTAACAGTACTACAGATCACAGACAGAAGCCAGGGAGCAGGCACCCTGGGTTTAGTTGCCAGCAGTCATAGCTCCCAGGACTAGTGGGCTGACCCTGGAGCAGCTTCAGCTGCTGACTGAGGCAAGGAGGTGGAGAGAAGTAGAGTCCGACTTCCCAGGCCGTTTCCATGGAGCAGACCCATGTATCTCTCACAGAAGATGTCAGGGGTTCGATCCCCTAAAAGGCTTCAACAACCAGTGACACTAAAGAGTGAGTTCACTGTGAGGTTTCAGATACGCAAAAGCACAGAAACTAAGCAGTGCTAAGAACACACCTGCAATATCCTTCCCCAGGTAAGAGCACCAATGGTTCCTCATGACCTCAATGGCATCAAGGTCGTCCTTGGAGATGTCGTTATTAATGATCAGGTGGATGCAGGGAATGATCAACTCATTCATTACATTAATGCCTTCTGTTACAGAATGGTCGTCGTTTGTTTCAAAAAGAGAAGCAGCCTTGGCATTCAGCTCCTACAAATAAAAGACAGACATGTGGAGACTGAAAAAAATAAGTATCACTTTTAGTATGAATCCAAGCCAACAGTCACACCAAAAAAAAAAAGCACTGGTTCCTGCCCCAGATGTTCTGACATAATTAGGATGTAGGTGACCTGTGCCCTGGGATTCTATAACTCCCATGATGATTCTAATGCACCCACACTTGTGATTCAATGGCCTACATTACCAGCCACGGTCATATTTGACATCTGCTTCTACCCTAAGACCTACTGAATGATTCTCAATTGTCACTGGCCACTAGAACCACTCACAGAAGACACTGAAACCCAGGTTACTCCCAGACTGGCCAGTTGTCACAGATGGCTGAAGGTGTCTCCCATGTGACTGATAAAACACTAGAGGCAGTGATTGGAAACCTAGATCAACCCTAGTACGGCAGCAGAAAAGAGAGTGTGAGGATACTCAAGGTGATGACCTATATGTGGTGACTTAGAAGCCAAAAGTACAGAGTTTTAGGGGCCACCTCACAGCATAGTAGACAGCCTTACACTGACATAGCAACCAAAGAATTCCCAGAAAATAAGGGTGTTGCAAGGATAATCCCACAGATGTCTGGGGAAATGAATACACAAAGACAACCTGCAAGCAAGCCATCTTTGAGAATTCCATAAACTCCTGGGCAGATTGACAGCATTACACTAGACTTTCCCTACGGCTATTCAATGTAAAAGAGGTAAAATAACAAGGTTAGCAAGAATAATTCTTACATTCTCTAACCTAGTATAAGACTGGAATATATTTTTAAGATACTTATAGTCCTAAAAACTGCCTTCTGCTAGGCAACCCTGGGAAACATTCCATTCTTCCCACATATTCATGTGGCTCAGTACATGGTGGGCTCAAAGGAAACAGCTGACCAGAAGGTGGCTCTGTGCTCAACAAACTCATGCCTCGTGGGGGCAATATGCTGAAAGCTTTACTTAATGCAGGCACATGAGAAGGGAATGGCTGGCTCAACTTATCAGGGGTGGGAGAAGAATGATATGCAGAGAAAGTAAGAGAGAGCAGGAGAGACGCGGGGAGGGAGGAAGAGAGATTAACATTTTGTAAATGGTACAGACCAGAAGACATTTTCTGCGGTACAAAGCAATCACAGACTCCTTCACGCCCCTGCGGGGCCCCTTCACCAGCAGGCCAGCGTTGCTCTGGTATGCATACACCAGGTAGGACAATGCTTCCTGGTACCTTAGAAAGTGGGAGACAATCCATAGATGAATTCTTGTTGCCAAAACCTAGGGCTTTGCTCTCACTTTTCTGTAATGAGAAGCTATTCGGCTGCAATATGATGTACTGGGAAAACATGGGAGCCAAACCCACAGCCACTCTCAGCTGTTTTGCACACGGAGCAAGAAAGGTAAGACAAATCAGGAAACATCTTTGAACCTCAGGTTTTCTCTATCTCTAAAACAAAGGAAAGAGACTGGCTATTCATTAGAGCCTGTGATAATCAAAACCACTTTGTGGTCACTAAGGGAGCCCAATATCACATCTCCTCACTGATAACCCACTGTTACATAAAGGACAGGGGAAAAAGTGTAATGTGTAGAAGACGATGAAGCATGGGTGTGGGCAGGCACAGTGTATGTGACAAAGAAGGGGACTCATGACGGTGACTTCTGAGTGTCCCTGGGTGTTAGTGCTCTGACTATCAATGCTAGTTGGAAAAAAGAGCCAACATACTTTCCTTTTTGGAAGAGTTCCAGGCCCGTTAGAAGGTACACAGACACCTTTCGGAACAGACTATAATCTTCATGCCACCTCTGGAAAGGAAGGACCACTATTAGTGACTTGATCTCAGTAAACCAACTGTCTGATTCACTTTTGGTGCTATATATTCAGTACAACCATGTACTCAGAACATGTGGTCAAGTACAAAAACACACAAAACCTTTGGGTAAAAAAACAAAAACCAACTTAAATGGAGGTGCACGCCTGTAAACCCAGCACTGAGGAGGTGGCTGCAGGAGCATCAGTAAGGCCAGAGTCCTCCTCAACACACGACAAACGCAAGCCTAGCCTAGAGTATGTTCCCACCACTGACCTAAGCTGCTGTGTTCTATTCCTTCTGCTAAAGACCATTTCACTTCATCTAAGTGAGTTTATAAACTCTCCTAATCCCAACACAACTCATCCAAGTCCTTCTGACATATAGAAATGTGAGTATGATAGGCATAGACAGCCAAGGGGAAGGGAGCTGTGACGTATATAAAGGACACTCGTTCGTCCAAGTCCTTCTGATGTATATAAATGACACTCCTGAGTATGACAGGCACAGGCAGCCACGGGAAAGAAAGGAGCACGAGCTAAACAGCACAACTCTGGCACACATGCTTTTATACACAGAAGAGTTTGTTCTTTTAATTTTATCTGTAGCCCACAATTTTAATGCTTACTAGTAAACGATGTCACCACACACCTACACAAACAGACAGCCCAGGACAAGGCTTAGAAGGGCCCTTAGGAAAGGAGCACAGCAGGAGGCTAACCAAGCCTGAAAACAAGACCCATGCTTCTGGCCCTAAGACAGGATTCTTACTCATTTTTCCTCCTCTCAATTTGTATCCCTGGCTGTCCTAGAATTCCTTATGTAGACCAGGCTGGCCTTGAACTCAGAGAGTGCTAGGATTAAAGGTGTGGCCCACATCACCCAGCTTTGTGTTTCCCTTCCCCTTTCAAGTTCACAGGGAACTAGTCTGGTAACATAAAACTTCATTTTATCTCAAGTATCACTTGCCTCCAGAAGTAAGGTTTTGGGAGGAATTAAAAACAAAGACCCACATTTACCTTATACTCTTCCATGTTCATGTCATCTGGACCAATTTCCATCAGCTTGGCCTGAGCCACCTTCATGATACTGATAGATCTGTGTGGACAGAGTTCAGAAAGCAATGGCAGGGGACAGGGCAGCAACTCCGAACTGGAGGAAGTGGCCACGTGAGACCCCATGCAGGAACAGGCTGGCGCATTCTCACCTCTCATCATAGCTAAGGTTCCTGTCCGCAAACTGTTCCAGAAGGGTCCGTTCTACCACCCTCTTGGGTGCTTCATTTTGGAAAAAGTAGACAAGGACATGTTGAAGGCGAGGGTCGCTGTGAGAAGTGGGCGCCTCTTTGGCAAGCTGGTAGAGCCGGGAGTATTCTTCATGAAATGCCTGTTACAGACAGAACTGAGGGGTAGGAAAGGGGACACCGTGGACTTGAGCACACATACAGAAACTGACACCAAAGGGCCTCTCATTAATTCACGCTAGGCTAAGGAATTCTTGTTGAGAAATTACAAAAGCCAACTATGGGATGTGAATTGTTGGCATATCAGAACTCCCTCAAATCCTGACTAAAATCCTGACTAAAGACATACTATATTCAAAAAATAAACTCATTTTCCCCATCAAGTTGTTTGCTTGTGGAGACAGGGTCAATTCTGTAGTTCAGGCTACCCTAGACCTCATTATATAGACTAGGTTGGCCTCAAACTTGTGGCCATCCTTTTGGTTCTTCTGCCAAATTACTAGGATTACAGGTATGTGACAGCATGCCCACCACTCAGCAAGTTCTTAAAACACAAGCACTTAGTATAAATCGTTTAACAATCCACCCAAATGTAATCTCATTCAAACATCTTAAATGTCAAATCCTCAAATAGTATCCCTTTTTAAAATGAAGGATCTCAAGTTACAAAGTCAGATTCGGAGTTTGTGTCATCAATGAACATTTAACAACTTCGTCATCCCTGTAGACTAGATGCAATGCACAGTGGCACTACTCACTGCTGGGACACTGCCAGGCAAAGATGAGCCATCAGCTTTGTGAGACGGCTAGCTCATCAGTTGGACAGCAAAGACAGTGTCATGTTTCATTTCAACACAGGCTACTGTGTGTCTGTGTGCTAGGGTGTACATGTGTGGAGACCAGAGTGCAACCTTGAGTACTATTCTTCAGATTCTATCTAATAGACATTTGTGTGGAGTGGGTGTAGAACTGGGCATGGGTCTCATTGTGTAGTCCTGGCTGGCCTTTAACTCACTATGTAGACCGAGTGAACCTTGAACCTCACTTGAATCTGTCTGTGTGTCTCCTAAACACTGGTATTGAAAGCATGTGCCACTATACCTTGCTCCATCATACTTTTTTGGGATGAAGACTCTCACTGACTTCAAACTCACCGGAGTAGGCTATACTGGTTGGCCAGCAAGCCTCAGGGATCCTATCTCTGCCTCTCCAGTACTGGGATTACAGTGTACCATGTTACATGTATATATATATGGGCGTGTGTATGTCTAGTACTCACAGAAGACAACAGAGTGCCAAATGGCCTGAAACCAGAGTGACACGCAGAGTGCTAGCAGTGAGCTGTCCAGTGTTGGCTGCTGGGAACTAAATAGGGTTTTATTATGCAAGAGTATCTTTCCAATCCTGTTGAAATTTGTTTTTTTTAAATGTAGGTTCTGGATATCAAAAATGTATCCTTTTGACTGAACAATCTCCCAGCATAAGCAATGTTCACACTGTTTCCCACCGTCTGACAGAAATATTCCTGGGTTATGAGGATTAAAATTAAAACAGGAGTACCTTAATAAGCCCTGCTTCAGAGCCATCTCGGTCAAAGGTCTGGCGTGCTTTAGCTATGGCCAGGATGACCCCTTGCATGGCAGGGCTCAGCATCACCTACCACAGAGGGCACAAAACAGAGAGAAAAAGGAGAGCAGACAGGTTCACAAGGAAACCGTATGAAGCGAGGTGAACAGAGTGCTGAGGAGAAGTCGAGCGCTGCCTCTCCTTGGCTGGCACAGGCTGCAGGCCAAGTTCCACAGCCCTATTCTAGATGCATGCAGAGCTTCGGCTATCCTTGTAAAGATGCCTATGACAAGCTGCTCCTCTATGTGCACACTCTAAGTCTATGCGATAAACAAAGATGGCCAAGAACACTTCTGATGGAGCGCTGCTGAAGATTAGGTTCAACCATATGGTCAGCACTCCACAAGAATGAAGGAATGAAGGCATATATTAAGTAACTGCAAACTTAAAAAATATATATATACACCCACAGCAAAAGGCAGAAACCTGAGAGACAGGATTAAAGACTATTTGTGTGCAGTGCTACTCAAAAAGGGGCAGACCACGAGGAACAGCTGCTTGCTCAACTGCAGAATTAAAAGCAAAATCAACTTTAATCCACATTTGTTTTATTCACTGAGCAAGTAGAAAAAGGCTACTTGTAAGACAAAATAATGGACTGCCACCAAAACCAAACCATCTCTCAAAGGTAAATGTATTTTTGTTCACAATACCAAATGGAGCTAATCCTTTCGCTAGGCCATCCAGGCGTTGTAGCCGTCCCTGCTCAATACAAGCTGGGTGTACACACATACACATGCACACACGCATGCCAAAAGTGCACAGCAGGAATGGGTCACCCGTGCCTTTTCATAAGGGGCAACTAAGGTCAGAAGCAGACAGGCCTCTATGGCTGTTGAGTCAGTGAGAAGACATCAGCTGGTGACACACCTTTTGAAAACAACACACGGCTACCCTGCACTTGTCCCTGTACCTCCTCATCATAGCCATCCGCATCAGATCTAACCAGAATCCTTCCCACACTGGGAATCTCCACTTCAGAGACCTCAGAGTCAGGCGGGGCAGCAGCCTCTGGGTCTCTGGCCTCTGCGGCCTGCTCTGACTGCTCTGCAAGGTTTGTTTCCTGGGGCTTCTCGGATTCAGCTTCCTTAAGCTGTGGCAGCAGAATGGAGGGATAGAGTTAAGAACAATGGAGAAAAACAGAAGAAATAAAGAGGGCTGGTTAAATTCAGCAGAGACAGAGAACAGAAACGACAGAAAGCTGGTAGCTGCTGGTGTCACAAACCAGACCCTCTCAAAGGAGGGCCCCTCAGCCAGTCTCACCTCGCTCAAGGCTGCTTCTACTCCGCTCTTCTCATACGCCTGAGCCGTGTTTGCAATTGCCTGGGCAGTCTGCTCCTTTGCAATCACAGCATGCTCAGAAGACAAGCATCGAACCCCATGAGAGGATGTTGCTGAGGACTCTAACAACAAATAAAAGGAAATAATCACAGAAGTGTCACATCTGATGAACAGCAAGCAGGAGGGACACACATTTCAATATATAGTCCAGCACCTCTTTCAAAGCCTATGTAAATGCCCCTAGAAATTTTGACAAGAAACAGCTACTCTGCCAGGCAGAAGAGGCACACCTTTAATCCCAGTACTTGGGAGGTAGAGACAGGTAGATTTCTGTGAGTTTATGGCCAGCCTGTCTACACAGAGAAACTCTGCCTCGAAAAACCATAGGAAGGAAGGAAGGAAGGAAGGAAGGAAGGAAGGAAGGAAGGAAGGAAGGTCAGTCCACATCAAGGACTCCCAAAGGTCTGTTATAATTACTGTGCAGTCTTTCTGAAGTTTTCATGCCAAAGATGCTTCCTTTCCTCAACCACGTATTAAAGATCACCTATGGAGAGAAGTCTAACCTTCCATCCTGTCATCCTTTCTCCTACAACCTGAGGGAGAAGCAAAGCACTATAGAAAGCACAGACAGCCTTTCTCATAATATTTCTGCCTTTTCAGAAAGCAACTTCTAAAGGCACACCAATCCTACCAAACTGTGTGACAGCCATTATAAACAGAACCCACTGTTGGGCCAGCAGGACGGCCTAGTGGTAAAGGTACTTGTTGCCAAGCTTGATGACCAGGGTAGAAGGAGAGAACTGGCTCCCACAAGTTGTCCTCTGATATCAACAATGTGTTATATGGAGCATATTCCCACACTCCTTCCATCAAAGAAAAAAAAATTATACACACACACACACACACACACACGAATATGAGAAAGACACTGTGAAGAGAGACATCGCCTTGTCACTGAGTATCTGGGGTTGGCTGGAGAGGACAGCAAGGACTTGACCAGACCAGGCACAGTATGGGAGTGCAGCAAGGGCCTGACTGGACAATACCTTGTGATGTGGAGAAATCCTGTGAGGAAGAGTTCGGGGAGGACTCCATCTGCGGGATCTTACAGGACTGTTCTTCCTCCCATTCCTCCACCTCTTGTTCAAACCTCCAGTTATCTTCCTGAATGTACTGCCTGAGTTCCACAGACAGGGCTTCCACTTCTCCTGCAGTCTGATCAGATTCATTAGGAGCTGCCTCTGAGGGAAAATAGTTAAAACAGAGAATGGTAAACCAGCAGACTGTCACAGAAGAAGGGCGGCACATCCCAGCTTCCCTCTGTCCCTAACAGACATCCACACTCACAAGTATGCACACACACACACACACACACACACACACACACGGAATTCAACCAGAATCTCTGACAGCATGAGGCTAACTGGCATAGCACATCAGGAACCGAGCAGGCCACATGGCAGGCAGGTGCTTGGTATTTATCTACTGGAGCTACAGAGACAGCTCTGCAGCTAACAGCACAGGCTTCTCTTGCATAGGACCCAGTCCTGGTTTGCAGTACCAACATGGCAGCTCATAAGTGCCCATCCCAGTTCCAGGAGATCTGATACATCAGGCAGGTATGTGGTCCACGTACATATGCTGAGTGAATCCCCCCACCTCCCAACCTTGGAACAGTTGTAGCCTGCCAGCTCTTTCATCCTGTTGTTGTAACATGCCTGCCAGTCATGGACACAGAAAAATAACTTGACTCAGAGCAGGGTCATGCTGATCACATATCCTGTTACTATGTTCCATATGAGGTTTGCTAATCTTAAGATATTCCACAGACCTTTAGGCAGGACCCACCATATTAAAGATCAATATGAACTGTTATATCTAAAGTAGCTTGAGTCAAAGCCAACCTGTACTTCTTGTACCTGCACATGCGCTCACGGTTTGGATTGTTTCTATGGTTTTCCTTTACTAGCTGGCCCTAAGAAATGCTCATTGTCATGGCTCAGCCCCTGAATTCTAAGCGAACTCTGAGCTGCGGCCCTAATTGATCAGTCTTAGGGTATGCATTCAATAAACCACCCCGTCTGACTGAGAGTTGTGTTCATATAGTTTGTGGGGCAACTCCAGGACCCGAACACATGCATGCAGCCAAATATTTATCAGTATAAAATAACAATAAACTCAGAAAAATTATCTGTTGGTTGAATGAACACACGATAGGTCATGGGCAGTCACTGGATGTAGCTGGTATTTCTTTAAAAACCTGAACATCAACAGATGTGATACAAGAAAATGGAGAGGGTTCGGTGCTTCAGAATGCTTGCTTGCTCTTATGGAAGAACTCAAGTTCAATTCCCAGCACCCACGGAGGGTGGCTCATAAGCACCTGTAACACCAGCTCTGGGACATCCTACATCTTCTGTCCTCTGTAGGTACCTGCATGCACATGTGCACAAACACAGAGAAACGCAGGCACATACACAGAAATAAATTTATTAAAAAAAAAAAAAAAGAGGAAAAAGAAAACGCAAGGTAATAGTCTTATCAATTTAACTATGATATCCAAGAGCAGTAAGAATGTCTCAGCTGGGCATGGTAGCACACAGCTATAACCTCAGTACAGCTCCAGAGGTGATGGCAAGAAGATCAGGAGCCCACAAGGTAGGAAAGGCTAGAGGAGCTACTGTCTTAAAAGAATGACCGCCCACTACATTACAGTTGAGCAGAAAATGAAGGCACTGATGAGCGCACTCCGGAGACGGAGGCTACATAATGAGACCCTGCCTTTAAAAAAAAGAAAGGAAGGGGGGAAGGAGGGGAGGGAGGGAGGGACCCAAATACTTTATTTCCTGAAATTCCACGCAATTATTGTGTTGTCAGAAACCAAGGTGAATTACTGGGTAAATGGTACATAAGCAAGTCATTAAACACTTTAATAAAAAAAAAATTGCAAAATATGAAGGACACATTGGATTCTATTTCTAACCATGTCATCAAAACCAACAAAAAGAATCTGCAACAAAACAGCAAAGCCCTTGTTAGCTGCCTTTTGGGAAGTCTACTTGCTTCTTTTCCATCAGGGTCTTAAGTAGCCTGGGCTGGCCTTGAATATCTGATCCTGTCACCTCACAACCAGCCCTGGTTTACAAGGTACTGGGGATCAAACCAGGGCTTCTTGCACACTAGGCAAACACTCTACAAAAACTCTTAGTCCCCAGCCCTCCATGTACTTCTTAAAGATGAGCAATCCTGGCAGTAACGAGGACTCCCAACAACCAAGGACTGGGACAGCCCTTTCTAACACTCTCAGCCAAAATTTATGACTTTACACCATAGAGGGCAGTGGTTCTCTGACTACGTGAGATATTTTCCTTTTCATTCTCTTACAGTTTTTATGTTTTAAGAACATTTTACACAGTAAAAAATTATAGTTTGCAAATGTCTTCAAAATAAGTATGAGACTGCTCCTCTCCCAGGGACTAGCTCCCCAAATGCCCTCCTCTAGTCAGCATGCTTACCTGCACTGAAGTGGGGCAACTTGTCATTGATATACATCAAGCAGTACGCGCTGACATTTCTCAGGCCCCCGTAAGAATCTCTTTCAAGTTCCTCCCAGGAAGACTCAGTAACAGAGATGTCGTTGTATTTGAGCCAGATCTGCCGGGGCTGGTTATAGATGTATGCCCAGTAGTGTCCTGCACTGGCTTGTCCTTCATGAACAAGAACTGCATGTAAGCGATAAGGCACCTGTAAATAAGAAAGGAGGGTTCTCAGATCGGGCACAGAAATCAGATGGTATCTATGTCACTACAACTCTGAACATTCCCAACTAGCAAAAGGGAATGCCCATCTAAACACAAGATAACATTCACATCAGGCATATTACCAAGTCAGGACAGACCAATGAAAACACAATCTTGGAGGCTAGCCAGGGTCCAATCCCAGGGCCCTTAGAATGAGAGTCAAACCAAGTCTTGCTGGAGGCTCTGCCAACCCTAAGTTCTGCTCAGTACCTAATCGTCCTTTCACTCAGGGGCAGATTTCTCTGAAGCAGCACAAGAGAGAAGAGGGGAAGTCAAAAGTCACAGGATCTGTTCCTATTCCAACCACAAGCATGCTCACTGACCTGCAGGGAGCAGAGCCAAGTTCTGGAGGTTACTCGGCCATGAGCCCTTCACAGAACTGCCTGTGCACAGCCGTGTCCAAACCCCTACTACTGAATACAAAGGAGTGTGGACAGCAAGGATTTCTGCTCTGACTGCCTCCCTTCTGGAATCTCGAGTTAGTAGAGAAATAAAGCCTGAGGACACTACTGGAACCTCTCAAAGGAACTTAGAATGGATAACTGATCTCCAGTCAGTTTTCCACTGCACTGCTTCAATGACCACTTGGATGATGCAGGGTAGTGATCACACTGTGAACCCCAAAACTATGTTATTTACTGGAAAAACCTGGGTGCTTTCTCTGACTCTCTGAGTTAGCAGTCTTTCACCCTAGCATCTGGTTCCCGAGTTTTTACTGGTAAAATCAAATAATTGAGATTTTGTTAACACCACCACTTAGAGAAAAACTTTTTATTAATACTTAATAGCAAATTAGATTTGTCATTTTTATAATTATGTTATAATCATGTGGACGTGGATATGTACATGGAGTTCACGTGCCCATAGAGGGTGAGACATATCAGATCTCCCTAGAATTGAAGTCATAGGTGTATCCGGGAACTGAACTTGGATCCTCTGCTAAACAGCTACACTCTTAACTGCCAAGCCATCTCTCCAGCTCCTAACAGCAAATATATCTCTATTATATGAAGAAACACCACATGGCAGAATCCAAAAAAGGACAATTTAGGTTTCAACGTAAGCAGAAGACACTCTGAATTCTTCAACTGGATGTAAGGGAATGTATTCTATCTTAGCGAGAAATCCATGCCGCTCTTGTGGTATTATACCCTCTGCCTTTAGTACCAGCCCATTTCCCTTCACCTTTAATTCTACCTGACGAAGAAGAGGATCACAGTACATCTGCTCAATAGCCTGTGTGGTGCTCGAGATACAATTCTTTAAGTCTGTTAAGAAGAAAAACCTCATTAGGTGAGAGCATCTGTGACAGGCCCTGCAACAGACAGTCCTGCTTCTCTGTCCCCACGCTGTCATGACTTCTGCTTCCCACCAGGAGGCACGAAGCAGCGTGGTGCTCAAGGGGCGAGTGCTTCAGGTTATAAAGGCTTTTAATTCAATGTAATTACACTGAGGGCTTTAATAAATTATTCTTATAAATCTACACTGAAATTTCTTAAAGCAATTGTCTCAATTTAGGAAAAATCCTTCCATGAACCGAAGCAAGAGTATAATGGGAGGAGAAAGCTGGGTGCAGAGGCAAAGAAGCACATGCTTATCTTGTCTGAGGGCCCAGGCCAGGAGGGAGGCCAAGCAAGAATGGAGTATGGGTGGACTGGCTGGTTTTGTGTGGCAACTTAACACAAGCTGGAGTTATCACAGAAAAAGGAGCTTCAGTTGAGAAAAATGCCTCCATGAGATCCAGCTAAGGCATTTTTCTCAATTAGTGATCAAGGGTGGGAGGCCCCTTGTGGGTGGTGCCATCCCTGGGCTGGTAGTCCTGAGTTCTATAAGAAAGCAAGCTGAGCAAGCCAGGGGAAGCAAGCCAGTAAGTAACATCCCTCCATGGCCTCTGCATCAGCTCCTGCTTCCCGCCCTGCTTGAGTTCCAGTCCTGACTTCCTTTAGTAATGAACAGAAATGTGGAAGTGTAAGCTGAATAAACCCTTTCCTCTTGGTCATGATGTTTGTGCAGGAATAGAACCCCTGACTAAGACAATGGGCAAGCTACCGTTTAGAAAGCATTCATTTTGTTAAGATGCTCAAACCTGTGAGCACAGTCCCCATACTGAGAAAGCTGGGGAAGGAGGATAGCGACTTTGAGATTAGTCTGTGCTATAAAAGGAGATCTTATCTTTAAAAATAGCAAGAGAGATATTAAACCAAATTTTCTTTTAACAAGGCCTGGTTATGAGGCAAACACTGTTACTAGCCTTTTACAATCAATTACAATCTTTACATTTAAACAAATTTAAATGTGCAGCATGATGGAAGCACATGAACCACATGAAGTCAGGTCAGTTCTGAGACCCCACCTCAAAGGGACAGGACAAGAGCAGGAAAGAAGGGAGAGGAGGAACAAACACTGCTTTATCTCAGCGAGGGGTCCCACAACTGCAACTATGTTACTATTCCAGAGGACCAAGCCTACAAACAAGAAGTGCAGAAGTCACAGTGGCCAGGCCTCATGCACAGCAATGAGGGAACAAATACCTAGAGTGCCTGGCTTCCAAATAGCTAGGAAAACCAGTGAGTAGCTAACAAGTTTTCAGAGCACCAACCTTGTATATCCTGTTCAATTTCACTCCGCCACCTCTGAAGACAGGTCTTAACAAAATTCATCTCCTCATTTGTGACTGTCCGAGGAGCTGGGGGTGCAGGCATTTCCAAGGAAGAGTGAGGAGAGGTAAATGGCCCATTCATTACCTCAGAGTTGGGAAGAGCATCATCCAAAGAGGAGAAGGTACTTTCAGTATCCCGAGAGTAGCTTTCAGGACTTGAACTGAAGAAGATAAAAGATGGCACTTCCTTTGTAGCATCTAAAATGCAAGTTGGGGTGGGCATGGTGGCAGAATCCGGTAATCCCACCCCTTGGGAGGCTAACATAGGACTGTTTCGACTTTGAGACTACCCTGGTATAGGTAAGGGCCTATCTCAAAAAAAGAAAAAAGTTCAATTTGACCCAAACTAATGTACTTCAGAAAACCAGCTGCTTTATGAAAAGATACAATAAAGATATGACCCCTAGCAACCGTGAGGCTGAGGCTGAGGTAGAAAAGACCTCAATTGCAAGGCCAACATAAGCTACACAGTGAGGCCTTATCTAAAATCTATATATAGATTTTACCACCGCAGTCCAGATAACAACTAGGTTTTTAACATAAGCTGTTTTCTCTGTGAGGGACAAGTATGTTCTAGTAATTTTATTAGCCAAAGACACACACATCACGGAGCGTGACCCAAGCTGAACCTGCTGGCACCGTCAAGCTATAATGCTGGCTAAACAGGCAGAGTCAGAGGACTGCTCCACCTGGCCTCCCTGTGTGTTCCCAAGCCTAGCCGAACTCCTCTAGGCTTGTCCTCAGAATTCTTGCCAGTTCTTCCTTAACTGCATAACTCTGCTCATAAGTTTTTTCTTGCTGTTAATTTAGCCATGCCCCCTTCATGGCAGATGAAGTACAGAATGTCTAGAGGACACCTGGATCTCTGAGGAAGCCCTGAGAGTCTCAAAGCAGTCCTGAAGTCTGATCCACACAGCAGACAGTGAGAAGCCTCTGTCCAGGAACGCAGGTAACCAAACCCTTCTGGAAGGCAGAGCCCCCTCTCTGAGCTACCTGAGGGGTCCTCAGCAGGTGGGAGGGTGGGAAATGAATCAAATAAGAACGGGAAACAATACAAACCATTTACAAAATCTGCTTGTTACCTGTCCTTGGCTGTGAGGTCAGAAACCGGGCAGTGCACTGAGGGAAGTGGTAATGTCCCATGCTCAGCACTTGCAGACAGACAGCTTTCAGAGGCGGGTTTTGTACTGGCAAATTCAATAACGTATTTCAACATGTCGGGGAGTGGGAACCGAGATGGGCCCGAGCCGTACTTCACATACCTAAGAGGCAAAGACACTGGAACACTACTGCCCAAGTCTGCTATGCATTGTAATAACTGCTGACAAAGACTTACCATGCAGAGCTGCTAATATAATAATAACCCAGCTATAATCCCAGCAGCTCAGGAGGTTGAAGTAGAAAGATCACAAAAAGTTTGAGCCCTGACTGGATTACAAAGTAAGTCTGGGGCAAGCTACTAACAGCCTATCTCAATATAACAACAAAGTCCTATATTATTCCTAAAGGCATATACTATTTAATTGGTTACTCAATCTATAGGGTTAAGAGTGAAGGCCGCCAGCAGTCTGATGCCTCACAGAGAACAGTTTCAGACGGCTCCAGCTCTGCTCTCCTGTCCCACCAGTTAGGCTCTGCTCACAAACCTAAGTTCTTTCTTAGAGGACAGTGTTCCAGACTGAGAAACAAGCTGGTCATTAGTTCTCATGGCATTGTCTTTGTCCTCTCTAAACCAACTGCCTCATAACTGAGAGTGAGAGAAATCCAAAAATAAACATTAGGCCTTAACAAAGACAAGGTGGTGGTAGCCCATGCCTTTGATCCTAGCACTTGGGAGGCAGAGAACTCTGATTTCTGTGAGTTCAAAGCCAGCACAGTCAGTCTATGGAGCCAAAGTTGTCTCCAAAACCCAAAACCAAACCAACCAACAAAACAGCCCCCCAAAACCAAAAACCACCACCACCTCCACCAAAAAGGAAAGAAAGAAAAGAAAGAAGGGGGGGAGGGAGGGAGGGAGGCCGGCAGGCGGGCAGGAGGGAAGGAAAGAAATTAGACATTAAAGGTCAGAGCCCCCCCCCCAAAAAAACCAGCAATCTTCCTTTTACAGGGTCTTAAATACTCTATTTTTTTAAATTAATGTATCTTATGTACACTACACTGTAGCTATCTTCAGACACACCAGAAGAGGGCATCAGATCTCATTACAGATGGTTGTGAGCCACCATGTGGTTGCTGGGAATTGAACTCAGGACCTCTGGAAGAGCAGCAGTCAGTGCTCTTAACTGCTGAGCCATCTCTCCACCCCTTATATACTCTATTATTCATAAATGTGATCAATTGCATAGGCCAGCCAGTTATAAATTATTCAAGATTTCTCCAGTAGGAGTAATATTCTCAAATATGTGACTGAAATAATAGAGTACTTTTACAGTTATTTAGGATATATTTTTATTTTATGTGTATGGATATTTTGCCTGCAAGTATATCTGCACCACATGCATGCCTGGTGCCCTAGATGCCCATAAAAAGGGTGTAGGACTCATGATAACTAGAGTTATGAACTGTCACAAGCTGCTATGTGGATCCTGGGAACTGACCCTGGATCCTCTGCAAGTGGTAACTACTGAGACACCACTCCGACTGGACACTTTCACTTGCGTGCATGTATGCTTAGAGTCCAGAAGAGGGCACTGCATCCCCTGAAGCTTGATTACAGGTGGTTGTGGCCATATGACACGAGCGAGCATAGTGTACACTTTTCACCTCTGAGCCATCTCCAATCTCTAGACAAACTATTCTAACAATACTTACTATCTGCCATTACTAGCACATTACTTTAAAGTCACTATGGAGATGCAGGCAGGACGGGAAATCACGGTCATGCTCAGACACATCACACTGTCTGAGGACACAGGAGACTCCACCTCCACAACAACGGTAGTTCCTGTGGTCAGTTAAGTGAGCAGCGCAGGGCTGCAAACACCTATAATTCCGACAGTTGAGAGGCAGAGGCAGGCAAATCATTACGATCTTAAGACCAGCCCTGATCCACAAAACAAGTTCAGGCCAACCAAGGCTTGCTTACACAGCGAGATCTTTTCTCTAAAAACCTAAACCAGCAAACAAAAGAAGGAAGAAAATGAAAACACGAGTAGAAAATGAGCATTTTTAACTCAGCATCAAACTCATGACACAGGACGGAGAGCAAAGGCAGCCGTAGCAAGGCTTGCCTACCACCTACTATGATGTCCCTCAGGGTCACTAACAGAGAGCTGGCATGTGCCTGCCAGGGTGAAAAACCTGAGCCAGTTGTTTAATCCCTGGCACTCACTTGGCCATGCTCTTGCGCTACTAGTTTATCAAACTCAATGCACACTTCACAGAGGGCAGAGCTGGCACTTCAGCACAGAAATGGGTGCCAGCCTTCAGCCCCTCCAGGCTTATTACATTTTAATAAAATACTTAATATAAAATCCCGCACAAGTTTTTCTCCTCTAAGGAACTTGTGTTTATTTGTCACCATCACTTCTGAGTCCCCGCTCTGAGAGCCATGACTTCACAATGCAGCACCTGCTTTGACTAATAGGACCAGGGCAAGGGAGGAACGGGCTGGGACAGGAAGGGATAGAGTCCCTACCTAGAGTCTAGAGCATTTGCCTACCATCTACAAGGTGTTCAAGTCTCAGCACAGGATAAAAACAAAAACACAGCAAAGGTAGTTTCAAAATTGTCTTGTCTATCATGTACACAAGAAATCTCCCTCTCAGTATCTTACATAGTTACTTACAGAAATAATAAGCATTTTATTTGTTTTCTGAGACAAGGTCAGGGATAATCCCAGTTGGCCTGAAAGTCTCCATCCTCCTGTCCCTAAGTCCTGAGCTCATAGGTATGCTCCACCATACCCTACCTTTTTGTTTTTCTGAGGCAGAGTTTACGCTGTACTCAGATTAGCCTAACCTGGACTACATAGCCCAAACCAGTCTCAAAAACCACTCAATTCTCTTGTCTCCCAAATTCTGAGACTACTGGCCACGATGCCTATTTTTAGACTTAAAAGTGATGTATGGATGTGTTAAGAAAATCCAAATATAAAGTTGTATTAAAAAAAAAAAACATTAAAGTTACCGACCCCCATCTCAGTTCTGTATCTCACAGAATGTTCTTGGATATATGTGGGGTATGTCACATATATATATACATGTTTGTATAGGTTAAAAAAATCCACTCATTTATTGTTATGTGTATGAGTGTTTTGCCTGCATATTTGTATGTGTATCACGTGTGTGCAGGAACCTACAGAAACCTGAGAAGGTATCAAATTCCTTCCAAGTGGAGCCATAGATAGTAGTGACCTGTCACACGGATGCTAGGAACCAACCAAGCCAGTTCTTTCTTCTGCAAGAGCAGTAAACAGTAAGTGTTCTTTGCAGAGCATTCTCTAGTCTTTAGTTCATATCTAGGAAGTTACATTTTGGCCAGTAAGGTGGCTTAATAGAGAAAAGTGTTTGCTGCCAAGCCTGATGCACTGAGTTTAGTTTCTAGGACCCACATGGCTGAAGGAGAGTCAACTTTAGAAAGCATCCTCTGACCTCCATATACTCACAAATGTACACATAAAATAAGTAAATAAACAAAAAAAACAAAATTAAAATTACCACCCGTTGGTTTTAAAGCTAGAGGGCTCAGTAGTTAAGAGCATAGTCTCTTATGAAAGGCCCTCGTTCCACTCCTAGCAGTGTGGATAAACTCAGTCTGTAACTGTAGATCCAGGGTATCTGACACTCTCTTCTGGCCTCCAGAGATACCAGCACTCCCAGATGTACATAGTCACACATAGATACAACATATAAATCATTCAAAAAGAAACAGCAATATTACACTAAGGAAATTAATTCCAAAGTCTCAGTGACTCTTGCTTTAAGTTCTCTAAAAATAACTGGGCCAGTGACATGGCACAGCAGATAAAGGCACTTGTCACCAAGCTTGCTGACCTAGGTTTGATCCCCAGAATCCACATAAAGATAGAGAGAGAAAATTGATTCTGCAGGCTGTCACCTGACCTTCTTATGAATGCAGCGGAACATATGTCCATATTCTCTCCCTCTCCCCCCCTTCTCCTACCCCATACTCCCACACAGCAAATAATGTTTGTTAAATGTTAGTTAATATTGGATCTGGGTAGAGCTTGTGAGGACCTGGCAGTGGACTGGTGAGGTCGGAGAGAGGGTGTTACTAAGATGAAGCAGTTAAGAGCACCAGCTGCTCTTCCAGAGGATCCCGGTTCAAGTCCCAGGACCCGCATGGCGGCTCCCCAGCTGTCTAATTCCAGTTACAGAAACTCTGACACTCATACAGACACGCACACACACAAGCAGGCAGAAAGAAGAACACTTCCAAAAAGGCACAGGAAATTTAAAAAAAAAAAAAAAACTAGATGAAGAAGAGAGGAAGCTACCAACAGTATGGATTTCCTTTGTAAATGTTAAAGCAATCTATCTAGACTACGAAGACCTTGCCTAAGGAGATCTGGGTGATTCCATTTTAAAACAAAGAAAGCGCAGTCTGCCAGAAGAACCTTGTACACACCAGGAGCTTGAGCTCCAGTACTCGGTCAGCATCACCCCATCTCAACACTCTACAAGCCCATTTTCCCCAAGTGAAATAGCCAGGCTTGGAGGCCATTCAATGCAATTCCAACCCTTAGGGAGGTAGAGGCAGGAGAATCAGAAGTCCAAGGTCATCCTCTTTTAGAGTTTGGGCTACAGAAAACTCTGTCTCAAAAAATCCATAGAGGACAAGTGACAGACAGCATTGCTTCTCACATTCGTTTAGTCAGAGAGCAGAAAGAGCAGGAAGAGAGACTGCCAGAGTCACAGTGTGCCTGGGTCCCTCAAGCCCTCAGGAGCACTCCCCCACACATGCCAGCTAGCCCTGAAGACTCCTTTATATCTATAGTGAGGATATTGGCTATCTTATAAAACACCAGTTATTAGTTACGCTCGGGACTTCTAAACACAATCTCTGATCTTATGCTTGCTTTATGTTTCAAAGCATAAAACTACCCAGAGACTCACCTTTCTAATTTTTGCTGCAGAACTTGTATTTCCTCCTTCAACTTCCGAATACTCTCTCTCTTACTTCGGATAAGCTCTTTGCTCTTGTACATGTACCTAAACAAATGACAATCAAGTACAAGAGTTCTATCAGCAAGTATCAGTGACAAAACCTCAGTGAAGGTCTCCTCACACAGGCAGTTATCCATTAACCAATACTAAATTTTTATTTTATTTTGGGGGTTTTGGGCTTTAGACAGAATCTCATAGCCCAGAGTGGTCTCCAACTCCCTCTGTAGTGGAGGCTCCCCTTGAATTTCGGGCTAAGTTACGGGGTACCAAACCCACCAGAGTGCACTGCCGTGGATCACACTCAGGCTACAGTTCTCAACCCCAAGGTCAGCAAGGATGGATGCCCACTCTCACCATTATCCCTAAATGCTTTCCTAAAGGTGAAGGCAGTACAGTAGGTAAGTCAAAGAAACAAAAGGTGCAGAGACAGCAGCACAGGAGGCAGAGCTGTTCTTCAGCTGCTGCTTGCAGCAGCCACAAGACCCTAGCAGACTTAGTGAGTTTATTCCAACCCAAAGAGACAATGTCACTTAATAACCAGTACAATCAACCTGATTTCCATCTGCTCAAAGAGAACAGAGTAAAATTTCAAAAACTCAGAATATCAAAAGTTTGATTTACCTAATGATGGAAGGGCTGTACACCAAAATTTGTAGCACATCACAGAGAAATAAAGATGTGAAAACAAAATGATGCTCAGAAGAAAAAGATCACAATCTAAGACGTCATTTCTCCCCAAACTGAGTGACAGGTGTGGCACAATCCAACCAAATATCCCTTATTTTGGCAGAAACTGGCAAGACACTAAAATTTCCATGGAAATGCAAGGAGCCAAAAGCTAAAACCATTTTGAAGCAAAAGACTCTGGAGAGTGTATGGATTCTCTTGCCAAATTAAACAAAATGAAAACAAACAAACAAATTTAAAAATGTCTCAAGTTCCAGGGGGAGTGGGGATGAGCTCTGAGATAGATCTGCTTCCTTACTAATATGCTAATATTGGGTGCTTGAGCTCTCTCGATCTCTCTCTCCCCACCCCAATATAACTGGGTCCTTCTTAGAGAAGCTTTCAAAAAATCAATTTTCCATGTGGTGGCTGGAGAATGAGGGCTTTTTTTAAATGTCAAAGTTAGAGAAAGTTATGTTCCCCAATTTGGATGTAAAACAGAAACTTAAGTATAATTAGAAACTTAGTTGATATTCCAGTGGGTTTGTATATATAGTTTTACCATGACATTGTAAACTAGTACCTGCCTTGCATTTTTTACTCTATTGGTTTACAGTGTCCACAGATTTATGTTTTTATGGATTTATGTTCTGAGCCCAGATATATGCCTAGCTCTTCAGTCACAGTGCTGCACTCTGGAAGGTTCATACAATTGAAATGTGCACATTATCAGCTGTCCAGGTGATCTCCACACACAGTTACATAGCTCACAGTCCTTTCTACTGCCGCGCTTAAAATCAGAGTCAGTTAACCAATACTCACCTATCCATATAGATAATCTGAGGAAATTCCAGCTTATTATGAATTTTCTCAGGCTGCCCAAGAGACTGATTAAACTCAAATCTGGAGAGTTCAAAGGTCAACACTGGAGGCAGCTTTGTAAACCAACGCTGCCAAGGTAACATGGGGAAAAGAGAAGTTACTGTCAAGAAATAAACTTAAAATACCTTTCACCAAACTTCTTTTGATATGGAATTTATATCTAAGACAACTTAATATTAAATAGCATTTAATCTCACCTACTATCTTAAATACTTAGGATTATACTTGAAGAGTATGACCAAACCTCCCTCAGCCTCCAAAACTACTGGCTAGCACTGCGTTCAACCATCACCTTTAGAAATAACCACTGCAGGATACAAGAACTGACCAAACACCAAAGCAAGTCATTCCCTAAGAGTCGTTAGAATTTAAGATGTTGAGATCTTACAGGAAACACCCTAACAGCATGTAACTAGGGGATAACTGCATCCAATAATCATCTAAAAAGACAGACACTGTAAATATATTATGTACTGTTTATTTATAGCTAGCCACAGTTTAAGTCCTGTTTATGAATAAAATTTTAAAATAGTCTCAGGATGTTATAATCTTCCATGTTTCTGAGGAAAATAATCTCTGACTTCCAAGATACAAGTTTCTGAAAAGACAGCCAGGCCAGTGAACCTACAATGGCACCCAGAGTTTCAGAGTAGAATTGCTTCCTGAAATGAAAAGAACCCAGTTGAACACGCTGAGTACAGCTGAGGAAAGCCTGTACTAGCAGAAGCTTTGCTCACCCCACTAGAGGCTCCCACAGGTAGCTGTTGGCACCAGGTACAACTAACTGATCCCCTCACAGCTAAATGTTTTTATCTTTGTTGTTTGCTTGAGACAGGGTCTCAATCACTAAACAGCTACTGCTGGCCTTGAACTTTTAACAATCCTGATTAATCAGTCTTGTAAATGACAGAATTACAAACATAAGCCACCTTGCCTTCGGGTTAAATCTAATTAAACAAGCATAATGACTCTTGCTAGGGTTTTATTTTTACAGACTTCTGCTTTTTACTGGATACCGCTTAAGTAGTAACTACTCATTCCTAAGAGAAAGCATCACTGTACACACAGGGTACAGCTCATCCTGGAGAAGCTGAGGAGGAAGCGCTCTCCATATTCTAGCATCTTCTAGAGCTAAAACACCTCCACAGGCCCATGTCAGGTGCTCTACCTCAAATCAAGTCAGTTTCTCCTATCATAATTCTTAAATGGACAGTTCCAAAAGCCAGTTTTGCCTCAAAAATGTGTGAGAGTAAGCCAAATGAGGTAACGTGGACAATTACACTGCACTGACGCTCACTAATCTCTGCCTAACTGGAATGTTGATGTATTAATTACCCTCACATTAATATATTCTTTCCAACCCATCAAACCTAAGAATCCCACATAAATGAAAATTACATTTTAAAATGTAAAAGCAAAGGCCGAAATTACAAACTGAGAATAAATATTGTAACAGGAAAATATTCTAAATGGCATACCATAAGAGTTATTCACTTTTACTCTCCGAAATATGGAGACAGTGCATTCTCCCTACTCAGGCACAGGTAGGCGTCAACAGAAAGGGAGAAACTTGATCATACTGAAAGCATCAGAAGCAGCATAAACCTTTACACACGTAACTCAGCTTTAGCAGGAACTTCAGAGTGTAAAGACTCATGATTCACATCAACTGGTTAGAGATGGGAGACAGATCCACGTTCTGCTCAGCGTGTGGTGACCTAACATGTGAACTTGTTTGCCTACAAGTTCAGTCCTACTTAATTGGCTTTGTCACTGGCAATATACAGCTTACCTCTTGTCCATACTTCACTGAACGATCAGAAGGAAGCAGTGCGATGTCACCTTCCACCATGGCCCCTTCCAAACACTCGTCTAAGTTGTGGTAACCGTTTACCTGAAGAGGGTACTGGCCGAAGGTCTCGTTGTTACAAAAGGGCTTTCCTAGGCAAAGAGAGGATTGTTCAGTTTCACTACCACCATTTAAAGTCTAGTTCTCTGGCTCCACTGAGACACCGCCTTTTAGGATTCAGTAGTTTCTGAGAACTGGTGAAAAATACACTGGTGGAAGGCATGAGCACGCTACATGTAGCAAACCCAAGGCACTTGCCTTCTCGTCAAACCCATCACCAGAGTCCTGGCTGCACTGGAATACAACTACAGAAGATGCACCAGAGCAACGGAGGCCTGAGTCATGGTTAACTATGCATGCTAGGGCACAGTCGGTGAATGCCAGACTTAGGGGGTTATTACAAACAAATTACATTCTTCAAAAACACGTATTTCAATATGGACACCATGCTCAACACCTGTAGTCCTGGTCCTTGAAAGGCTGACTATTGAGAATTCAAGGCCATCCTAAACTACACAGCAAGACACTGTCTCAAAAAAAAAAAAAAAAATCAATAACTCAAAATATTTCAAGGGAAAAGAAAGGGTAGAAGTGAAGCCCAGTCATACATGAACCACGCTTGGAGGCTGAGGGACACTTCTGACTCAATATGGGCAGTCCTGGGTTGCTTTCTCCACGGGAAGGGATTTCAATACTGATTAAAACAAACTCTGAGGCTAAGTGTTCTAGGTTAGCCCTAGCTCCTTTGTGTGTGGGGCTTACTAACCCACGCAGGCACAAGGAGGAAGTCAGCTTGGGGATCTTCCATCTTCTCCATCTCTTGGGGGTGGGCAGTCTCACAAAATGTAAAATGGGACTATGCTGGCTAGTTTCATGGCAACTTGACACAAGCTAGAGTTATCTGAAAAGAGGGAACCTTAACTGAGAATTTGCATCCATAGGATCTGGCTGTAGAGATTTCTCTTAATTAGTGATTGATATGGAAGAGCCCAGCCCATTGTGGACAGTGCCATCCTTAGGCTGGTGGTCCTGGGTTCTATAAGAAAGCAGGCTGAGCAAGCCATGGGAGCAGATCAGTAGTAAGCAGCACCCCTCCCTGGTCTGCTTCCATCCATTCCTGCCTCCAGCTGTTAAACCGGGATGGACGGCAGAGGTGTATTTCACATACCAGCGTGGACCTGGCTGGCAGGTTCTCCTGCAGGCATACCCTGCCCGCTACCATGAACTTCTCCAACCCAGGGGCTGGGCTGCCCTTTCCTATATGACCCAACTGTTTTGGCTACCTGGTTCCCTTCTCCTTCCCCCCTCTCCCTACATGGCTCAGGGTCACAACTACTCTGGACTCATCCAGATGTCCCTGCCTCTGGCTATGCTCTCCCACATATCTACAATGAACAACCATGTCCTTTCCTTTTTAATTCTTTTTTTTTTCCATTCACTAGCCCTGCCCTGATTTTCTTCAATGATGGATTGTGATGTGGAAGTATAAGCCAAATACATCCTTTCCTCTCTAACTTGGTTTTGGTCATGGTACTTTATCATCACAGCAATAGTAACCCTAAATAAGAAAAGGATGTTTTAAAATTGTATGTATAAATTGAGAATTTAAATAGATATTTGACTTTTTTTTTTTTTTTTGGTTTTTTTCGAGACAGGGTTTTTCTGTGTAGCCCTGGCTGCCCTGGAACTCACTGTAGACCAGGCTGGCCTCGAACTCAGAAATCCGCCTGCCTCTGCCTCCCAAGTGCTGGGATTAAAGGCGTGCACCACCACTGCCCAGCTGATATTTGACATTTAAAAATGCTCATTCTTTGAAGAAATTGTGTGTGGTGATTTATGAGGAAAGTCTCTAACAGGCTCAGGCATGGGAAAACCTCATGCCCAGTTTGTAGGCTTAGGCGGTATGGCCTCAGTAGAGAAGGATGTCACCCGAGGCTGCCTGAGGAATTCACAGCCTCACTCGACTTTCAGTTTGGTCTCTCCTCTCTCAGCTTCCTGCTCCTGGCGCCATGCCTGCCATGACTCCCCACCATCACGCCCTCTGGAATAGCAGCTAAAATTACACTTGATAATTTGCTTTTGGTCATGGTGTTTTACCCAACAGAAAAGTACCTAATGCAGAAGCTCGTACAGAGAATTACTCTCTGGATGGCCTGAAGCGATCAAGAACCTGACCTTGCTGACTTTCTGGAGGAATGTGGAAGACCTTGGAACTAAAGTGTTGACTTAGGCAGAGCTTAAAGGAGTGTTCTAATAGGAGCCAAGCTGCCGAGAGCAAGGAGAGTGCAGAAGCCTGGCAGCCAAGATGAACAGCACCAGGCCAGTCCTGTGATAGTCTGGAAAGAGTCTGGGCCACCTTCTGCCTTTACACTATGAACTTGCCTGAGGCAAACTTTAAAACAGGACTGATTTCTTTGGCAGAGAAAATTTCAAGACTGCATCATGTTGAGTTTACGGCATGGTTATTATTGTCGATGCTTCCATAGGTCTACCATGAAAAAGACATGGGGCAGAAAAAAGGACAAAATGTACGGTTTGGAGAGAAAAGAATACCAGGAAGTTTAATGTTATGGGTAAAACACATGTGGGAGGAAGGGCTGTAACTGTTAGGAGGTTCAGAACTTTAAGGATAGGCTGTTCTGTGTCAGAACAGATGAAGGGTTTCCTCAGGGCAAGACCACACACAGCAAACTTCCAACTTGCAACAGAGAACTCCTAGAAAGCAACAAGAGTAAAAGCCTTTGCTAACGTGACTCAAGAAAGCAAGGATCCAGCCCAAGCTGGCAGCCAAAGTTGGCAATGTCTGTTGTCCATGTGGTGCTGACTTAAAGAGACTTTAAGCCCTTTAAAACTGAAGTCCCAGACAGCAGACACTGAGCTACAAGATGTGGGCTTTGTCCTGGTAGATTTTGGTTTTATACTGATCCAATATTTCCTCACTACGCCCCCACTCCTCCCTTTTGGTATGAGAATGTATATATTCTGTGCCATTATATGTTCAGAATATGTAAACTGCCTTTTGATTGTACAAGGGGCTACAATTAAGAGACTGCCTTAAGTCTCAGAAGAGACTTTAGACTTTTAAATAGAAGACTGTGAAAGACTACAGACAATTTTGGAAGTTAGATTAAATAGTTTACACTACACTATGGCCATGAGCCTACGGAGGCCAGGGAGTAAGATACTGCAGTTTAAATGAGACGTGTTTCTCAGGGTCTCATATCTGAACCTTTTTTGTCCATGAGGTAGCCTTGTTAGCTGAGGTAGCTATGTCTTTGGGAGGTGGACTGTGAGAGTTCACAGCTTTGCCCTGCTTCCCATTTGCTCTGGCTGCTTCATGCTTACAATTAAAGATGTGACCTCTCAGTCAGTTTCCTGCCAGCTGCCAAATGCCATTTTGTTCTCACCACTATGGATTCTAACCCTCTAGACCCAGAAGCTAAAACACTTCTCCATAGTCATGATATCTTATCACAGCAACAGAGCAGTAGCTACTACACATGGTACTGGGCTGTATCTAACACACACACACACACACACACACACACACACACACACACACACACCCCTGTGGCTGTTGGTGTACCAGTTTAAGAATGCACCCAGAGTTCTAGTCCTAGTACCAACAATAAATACATACAGTAAGTCTAAAACACAAGGTCCAGTGGTGGTGCGTGGCTACAATCTCATGGGAGTGAGGCTGATATAGGGAAGAACTGGCCATGGGTTCACAAGCTGCTGAATCCACAGAAGTTTCCATACTACTCTATTTACACACAGTCAAAACCCTGACACTAAACTGTTTAAATATTCAGAGAGTAGACAAGCATTTCTGGCAGTTTGATTCTATAGAACCTGAGATTAGATGGTCCATCAGGAAAAGCAATATAGAAAATTAAGTAGCACTGCCATCAACACAGACATTGTACAATTTAACATGACAATTCTAGGACAAAGACTGTGTCCACTGTACAGATCTAGAGACTGAGGATTCAGACTATGTGCCCATAGTTACACAGAGAAAAGCCAGAGAGCATTCAGTTTGTTGGACTTTCAAGTCTATCCTGTTTCCCTGCAAGGATGCAGTAATGAAAACCAGTCATAGCTGACAACAAACACACAGGACAAAGACCTTACCTTCTCGGACCCCTTCAGTCAGGAAAGTACCGTAGAATAGCTGCACCATGGGATTTTCAGATTTATTCCTGAGACTGCTGCTATTTTAAAAGAGAGAAGACAGTTCTTGTCAGTTGAATCAAATACATGCTCACGGTACCTTAGTATCTATCTAAGGAAGCAAAGATGCAGCCCAGCTCGGAAACTGACAAGAAGATGCCTGGCACTGTGCTGGTGATGCAATGTGTGAAGCCTGACCTTGGGTCACACTTGGTGACAAATATATGTGTATATACATTTGCTATATATACAGCTATGTCTGATTACATGTATATACAGGGTAGAGAACAGCACAGTAGTGAAGAATGGACTCCCCCCAGAGTTTTACAAGTAAATGCTTACAAATCTTCTTAGTGGCACAATAAGCAGCATGGAAATGTTCTTTTCCTAAAGCTGACCTTACACTGTAGTTAAGTGTGCAAGTTCCCAGTTGCAAAACTATTTCATGGTATTTTATTCTCCAACTCCAGACTTAAAATTATTTAGAAGAGTGAGTTCTTGGCAGCCACACACAGATGATACAGGTCCTCACGGCCCTGACTTCCACCTGTGTCTATGGCTGGGTGGGGTGACTGACCTACATGCTCTGTGAATGAAGATGTCACAGGTGAGTGACATTAAATATAATGCTTCCATACCATACCCCATGTCCACATTTAGGATTCATCTACCCACTTTTAATTACATCTTACAACCAAGCACTTAGTTCAGGTTCAGAGAAACGAAAGTTAAGGGGACAGTCTAGATCTCTAGAGAGAAAGCCAAAGCAGGGTTCAGTGGCCACCAAGAAGTTTGGCAAACACTGGTAATCTCTACTTTAGAAGAGTGACTTCGCCCACCAACTGTTTTCAGCAGCCACTGGGGGTTAGAAGGATGTGCAGACAAACCCTCAACACTCACTTAACATTAACAGCTAGCTGGAACGCATCCTCCAGCCAATCCAGGAGCTTGTGCGTGAATTCACTCACATCTTGCTATAAGAGAGGCATAAATTGCAGTAAGTTAGATGCAATACTGTACTCAGGGAAACAAAGGTCTGCCTTTAAGCCCTCAGATAAATATTCTACTTCTGTGACATAATCTCCCTTTTAGGGGGCAAACTTGCAAAAAAGACATAGGAACAGGGAGCCCAGTGACCAGAGACAAACAGCAGAGCATTGGTGTGATGTGACTAAGCTAGGCCAGGAAGGAAGTGGAACTCTTCAGGGCTGGCCACATCTATATGTGACCAAAACAAAACAAACAAAGCAAAAGAAGAAAACAAACATCATCTCCAATTAGGCATTTTTAAAAAGGCATCTTAAAAAGAACAGACTGGAGTCCCCTGAGTACTGTGAGATGTGACAGAGAAAGGCAATTCTACAAGCTCTTCTGAGAATGCTGGTTAGCTATGTGGCCATGACAGAGTGGACTTCACACTGTAGAGGACGCAGCTGGTGCGACAGCAGCAGCTCTGAGTCAACAGCAGGTGGAGAATGGAAGGGGAAGATTCCATGACTGGAAGAGAAAAGCTGCTTGATTCGAGTTTGATGGGTTGGAAAAGAGGGTTTCTATCCCAGAGTGACCAGACTCAGGAGGCTGAGGCTGGAGGACCTGACATTCAATGATCACCTGGGTTCAATACTGAGACCTGCCTCAAAACACAAACCAAATCAAAAGCTGGACCATCAGACGCAGGACTGACTCTTCTCAATTATCCCTCGGTATAGCTCACTGGATTACTTTTCGAATTTGCTACTGCTTCAAAAGCCTCCGTTGGGATTGAGTCGAGAAAGCCATCCTCCTCTGCTTCGATGCTCTTCCTCCCGCTTCTGCCTCCTTTAGTGCCAGCACCCATGCACCTCTCACTCGTGCACAGACACACCTGCTCTCTAACTACACCTTCGGACAGCAATAAAGGGCAGATGAAGTCAGTCATCTTGCCTAGCTCTGTTCAGAGCTCGTCACACAGTAACAATTCAAACAGTAGTACCACACTAGCAAAGGGTGACTCAGACACTGGCCTTTGAAATACGACAAGGGAATAAAAGTACCTGTTGCTCCTCGGATGATCTGAAGGCCCCTTTCAGTAGATCCAGAGCTGCAGAAGGATCTACAAATTTTCGATTTGATCCCAACAACAAAGCAAATAAATACTGAAGCTCTTGCATAAACATGATATTTCTTTTTTCCTAGAGAAAACACAGCCAAGATCTTATTTGCAAAGTTTGGAGGAACAAAGAAAAAGTTATCAACAATCACTAATTCACATTTACCAAGGTCTAGACCAGTGAGACTGACAGAGGGACCAGATGAGGACAGCAGGTGTGACCCTAGAGCACAGGGGAGGTGTGAAGCAGTCAGGGAACATGCTAAGGAATGTTTTGGAGTTTCTTGCAGCTGGCCGCCCACATAAGAGGATGTACTGCAGCATGGTGCCATGCAAGGGCAAGATGGATGCAGTCCAAGAAGGGCCTGGCTCGGCCTCAGCTATCTGCTCTGCATCCCCTGACCTCAGCAGCACATGGCAGAAGAGAGACAGCCCCTGGAGAACAGCTTCTGAGTGTCGCCAACAGTGCAGCACTAAGGTTAAATAAAACAATGCCTCACTGCACTTTCTTGGGACTGTTTCCTAATTTTATTTTACTTAACTGTATCTTTGTAAGCTCTTACTTCTTATCCCAAGGAGGGAGAATGACTTAACCAAGGATTATCACAGTTCCCACACTCAGCCCAGCAACACAGAAACTCTGTATCAGTGCCAACTTACAGTGTGACTTCGACAATTTTCAAGGATGTTCTGTGGCAGGCTATAACTGAGAACAAGTCTTCGAAATTCAGGCAACTGAAAGAGAGACTAAAAGAAAGAAATTCATTCTCAACTACTTTCAAAACTGTTGAGGCCTGCTCCTTTTAATATAACTGTGGCCATTTTGTATTCAGTCTCCATATTGCTGAAAAGGTGAGTACAGGCTCTCTCCGCTACCCAGAAGGAAGTATCCGTAGCTGACACTGAAAACTTCTCCTAAAAGGCCATAGCACTGTGGCTGTATTACTGATGCTGCTATCTCAGTGCTCTGAAGCTCCCCTGTGCACCACAGTCCACCATTCCTCTTACCTCACTTAGGACCAATCAGCTTAAACATCAGCCAAAATGTCGAACTGCCTTCACCCTTGCCTCTTACTGTCCATATGGTTTGTGTGGCAGTTCCTGAACCTCAACAAAAACAATTGCAGTTTTGTTTTCTAAATTACCTAACAGGGTCTTATTAGATAATTTAGGCTGGCCTTGTACTCCCTACGTAGCCAAGGCTGGCCTCAAATTCCTGATCCTCCTGCCTCAGACACCTGACTGCTAGGATTACAGGCATGTTTAATTATAGGTGTAGTATTTCAAAGCCAGGCGTGGTAGCTTGGAGTAACCGCAGTACTCAGCTGAAGCAAAAGGAGTACAGTGACTTCAGGGACACTGGGATCCAGGGAGACCCAGGCCTGTCACTACACTGTGAAATCCTATCTCTAATCATTATCTTGTTTTTAAAGTATCTATACTGTTATGCTACCAATTCTACTACTATTATAAGAAAATGAATGGGCTGGAGACATGGCTCAGAGGTTAAGAGCACTGACTGCTCTTCCAGAGGTCCTGAGTTCAATTCCCAGTAAACACATGGTGGCTCACAACCATCTGTAATGGGATTCAATGCCCTCTTCTGGTGTGTCTGAAGACAACTATGGTGTGCTCATATACATAAAGTAAGTAAATCTTAAAAAAATAAGAAAATGATTATGCACAAAGATTAATAAAATCATCAATTCTTTTAGGTAGTAAAAGAAACAATGCCTAGAAAGAGGAATGAACAATGCTGGATTAATACATATAGATACAAACTTAGTAACAGAATTAGGTGTCATCAAAGTGATACTGCAGAAGTTTGGTTCCTGGAACAGGATGTCTCCCAACTGCCTGTAACTCCAGCTACAGAGAACCCAACACCGTCTCTCTGCATCCTTCGGCACCTGTGTGCACATAGTATGTGTGCATATATGGACACAAATAAACAGAAACCTTTTATAAAAACTGGTTTGAAAATGCATTCATCACGTCCCTCCTCTGCAGTGGGACAGTTAACTGACAAGCATGTGTGCATCCACACGAGCAATCTCAGAAATACACCGTGTGTGACAGAGCTGGGCACAGAACTGGCTCAGGCCTATAATAAGCACCAAGACCCTAAATCAGAAGGACTGCCTCATGTTCAAAGCTAGCCTGGACTATACAGTGAGTTTTGGGCCTAGCTTTGGGCTGCATGGGAAGACTCTCAATGAAAAATAAATGAATAAATAAATAAAGGTTACACAAAAGTGTAATTCTATTTAAGGCTATACACATGTATGATTAGGTCTGTGTTGGAAAGAAGGTGATGACAGATGGGACTCAGTAGTACTTGGACTTATCTGTCTGTCCATCCATCCATCCATCCATCCATCCATCCATGATATTTTCAAGACAGGGCTTCTCTGTAGACCAGGCTGGCCTTGAACTCACAGAGATTTTTTGCCCGCTTTTGCCTCCTGAGTCCTGGGACTAAAGGTGTGCGCCACCACAGGCTGGTGCACTGGGATTTTGTATAACATTCACTTTAAGACAGCGCTGAACGTGTACACTCAGAGACCAGAAAGTGCTGGGTGTTCTCCTCCATCATTTTCTACTTATTCCCCAGAGTCAGGATCTCGCCTGGAACCTAGTGGGGCTTTCTAAGCTCAGCTGGAATGAGCCCAACGATCTATCTCCATCCACTGGAAGCAGAGGTTATCGCCATCTAGACGTCTGGCCTGTTACAAGGGTGCCGACTTTGATGCTCATGATCATACAGTGAGTGGACTTAACTGCTGGACCATTTCTCTAGCCTTGTAATGGTCACTTCTTATCTGAGTGGTAAGAGCAGCATAGTTCACCATCTCCGCATTCTGTCGTGTGCGAGTAGGTTTATTTCTAATGGTTCATTATGTAGTTAAGGCTGGTTTCAGACTTTTGGTCCTCCTGCTTTTTAGCTTGAGTGCAGAAACTGCAGATGTGTACCACCATGCATGTCCCGAATTCAAAAGTCTAAAGCGCTCAATACGTTTTCAGGTTTTGAATCTGGTATCCTACTGTTTCCTTATAACCTCCAACAACTATTCCAAAAATCTATCTGCCATTTTACCAACCTCTCAAAAAAAGAGTCTAAATGAAAACAGTTCATAAAGATAATAAGCTTGTTCAGTATCTCTCACAGCAGTAAAGGCTGAGGGCATTCTGACTCTAGGGTGCGCCTGTCTCCCCACACCTAAGACAGCTGCAGTCGGAGACTAACTCACTGGCAGGCCTACTTTCTACAGAGTGTTTATGACCAGGTCTCTCAGATCGTGGCTGCTATGGAATGCACCACAAAGCTCAGCGGGACTTGCGGCCACCTCCTGCTCTTGCCTTAAAGGTGATTACAGATCTGAGTCACCCCACGTGGCTTTGCTCCCCCTATACTCGCTGTACTTTTAATTTTAAGTATGTGTTTACTAAGGGGATGGATGGGAAAGCAGCACACACACATCAGGTCATTTGTATGGAAGCCTGCAGGAGTCAGTTCTCTCCATTCTTCACCAGCCAGTCCTAGCCATCTTGCTCTCACACAGGTTACTTACTTTTTATGCTTTACTCACGAATGTTCTGTATGTAGCTACATAATAACCCAAACCCCAGCCACCTTCACACCTCAGCTTAAAAGCCTCGACCAGCCAAGCTACCCCCGGCCAACCTACAGCAGCAGCACTCGAGCTGAGTTCTCTATTGCTGTGATGAAATACCATGACCGAAAAGCAAGCCAGGGAGGAAAGGGCTTATTCAGCCTACACATTCACATCGCTGTTGGTGGACAAAAGAAGGTAGGTCAGAAACTCAAGGAAGGCAGCAACCTGGAGTGAGGAGCTGCTGCAGAGGCCATGGAGGATTGCTGTTTACTGGCTTGCTCCTCACTGCTTATCAGCCTACTTACTTACAGAACCTAGAACCTCTAGGTCAGCGATGGCACCACTCACAAAAACTGGGCCCTCCCGCATTCCTGACTAATTCGGAGACTACCTTACAGCTGGATCTCATGGAAACATTTCCTCAACTGAGGCTCCTTCCTCTCTGGTGACTCTAGCTTCAAGTTGACACAAAACCAGCCAGTACATCTTCCTTCACAATGTCTTTGTGGCATTTATCACGGCCTGGTTCTCTAAACCAAACTGCAGGAGAGTACGGGCTTTGTCTTAGTCACTGCTGCTTCCATGGTCTAATCAGAGCCAGGCATACAGTAAACAACGTCTTTTGGCTTGAGTGGCTAGGTGGATGTCATAGAACCATAGAACAGACACACTGTAGGCAGGGAGAGGGAGGAACGTATGAAGCTGACGGTGCGAAGGAAATGTTTTTGTTAAGTGTGTGATAGCTAGTCTATTCTATGTCAACTTGACACACAAACTACATCAATCTAAGAGAAAGGAACTTCAACTGAGACAATTCCTCCCTCCGTAAGATCCAGCTGTTAGTGAACAATGGGGGAGGCCCAATCCATTGTGGGTGGTAACATCTCTGGGCTGGTGGACTAGGTTCTGTAAGAAAGCAGGCTCCACAAGCCATGCAGAGCAAGCCAATAAGCAGCACCCCTCCACAGCCTCTGCCTCGGCTCCTGCCTCCAGGTTCCTGTCCTGACTTGCATCAATAATGAACAGTGGTATCAAAGTGTGAGCCAAACCGTTTCCTTCCTATGTTGGTTTGAAAAGAAATGGCTCCCATGGACTCATGTGTTTGAATCCTTGCCTATAGGGAGAGGCACTATCAGGTCTCGACTTTTTGGAGTGGGTGTGGCCTTGTTGGAGGAAGCATCACTGTGGAGGCTGGGTCTGAGATCACACACACCCAGCGTGGCAGTCTCCCTCTGCTGCCTGCAGTTCAAGATGTAGAGCTCTCAGCTACCTTTCCAGTACCATGTCTAATTTCGTGTCACCATGCTTTCCTCTATGATGATTACAGACTAAGCCTCTGAACTGTAAGCCAGCCCCAATTAAATGTTTTCCTTTATGAGAGTGGTCTCTTCATAGCAATAGAAACCCTAACTAAGACACTCCACAACTTGTTTTTTGGTCATGTGTTTTGTTGTAACAACAGACATCCTAAGATAAGCTGTACCAGGAGTAGGGAACTGCTGTGGCAGACCAGACTATGCTGTTTTAGGGAGGACTGTGGAAGGGTTTTGGAACTTTGGGCTAAAGAAGCCACTGAGTATTAAGAGTTCAGTGGACTATTCTGTAGGAGCTTGGAAGAAGGTTGTGAGCAGGGCAAATGATGGAGGCCTGGCTCCTGACTTTTCAGAGGGAAGCAAAGACTCTACCAGGCTTCTGTGTGAAGATTCTGTGGTTCTGGCTAGCTGGGCTGAAGAATCAGTCGTGATTAACAAGATATCAGTACGACTAAAGTGAAACCTTTGCTTTGCTGGAACAATTGACGCTGGTCGGCTGGAGCTGTGAAATTTAGTGGTCATTAAGAGCAGACCACTATCACTGAGGTGGAATCTTCTGGGAAGTGCTTCTCTGAAAGCACAGAGAAGCAATGCTTCAGAGGCAGCCAAGGTAGAACCTCAAGCTGGCAGGCAGACTTGGGACCGTGAAAGGGTCTCGGACAGTGGCTTGGCATGTGAGAGGACAGCAGAGGCCACTGAGGAGGATGCAGCGTTAGCAGTAGAAGCCCCTGAATTGAAGGGGTCATGGAAAAAGCTGAGACTTTGTACCATGAAGAGAGCCCAGGAGAGGCTTAGTTGCAGTAGACTCCAGCATTTGAGATACTAGTACCACAGAGAGATCACAATTGGTCGTAACTGCTGAGCCATCTCTCCGGCTCCAGGAAATACTTAATAGCCACTTCTCTTTAATAAAATCTATCCACCTGCTTGGCTTTACTAAGAACCTGAAAGTATTCTCTTCTGACGTAAAAGTACATTCAGTTAACTCCTATGTAGTGTTGTATACAAGGATCCATTCAGTTAACTCCTATGTAGTCCTGCACACAAGGATGTAAAACACAAGTACTTTGAACTCAGCACATCTACAGCCTTATCGGCAACTTCTGCCACAAGGTATTCCTCCCATGTCAAACGGCACTGAGCTATCTGGTCACTCCTCTAGACCTTGAGTCCTACGGATTTCACAGCCCTCCTTCCCCAAGAGTGTTTTCACAGGACTGGGACTGCGGCTCAGTGACAGAGTGTTTGGAGTAGATGACTATATGTGTGTGTGTATTCATATCTAATTCATGCAGAGCTAGCATGGTGGTACATGCCTAAAACCCTATCACTTGGGAGGTACAGGCAAACGGATCACAAATTTGAGGTCCGTCTAGGCTCCATAATGAAAACGAGTATTTTTACAGTCCTCTTTCCAGGATGCCCATCTGCCAAGCCCCTACTCCAGGCTACCCTGAATGGTATTCATTAACTGCTGACCCCGAACACTTAAGGTATTTATATCTCAATACTGTGCAGTTTAGACATCACCAATTCTCAGTCCAAACACACAAAAGTAACTACAACACAACAATGCTACAACAAAGACTACCTACCCAGTTTTACACAGTTTGATTCAACTTATACTTCACATGTTTCACTTTAGCAAACTATGAAATTATATCCAGGAGAAAATGGTTGTCTCTTAAAACACCATACCTGAATAACAGCACTGAACCAACATGTGTTGCCAACATTTTTCAGCCCAACCGGCCAACCATCCACTCTCCTCCAGTTATTGGGATTGTGGTTTTCTCCCCAAACTTCACAGCGTTTTCTCTTTGAGCGCTTAGTTTCTGCAGTGTTAGCCTCATGCGTTCTGTAGCATACCAACACCACATAGCAAATGAAGAAGAAGAAAAAAAAAAAGTTAAAGAATGATTTACTATACAGACCGTGTTGGTAAATCTGAACAGATGATTCAATTCCCAGGATAACCATCCATTGGACAATCAGTGTCTACATAATAGCTCTGCAGTTTTAAGTAAGTGAAAAGAGAGGTTTAAATACAAACGTAAGCCCTTCCATCAGAAACTATTACTAGTAAGACACAGTAAAAATGAGTTGAGGTTCCAGGCTATTCATTCCTACCACATTAAAGGTTTACACTCAACCATGATATCCTACTGAAGGGCTTGCACTTACCAGAGACATAGGCTCATTATTGGTTTTCCTTAGTAACTGGGAACAAAATTTGTAAACTTCTACTCAAAGACTACAGACTGGGTTAAGAGCCTCCATGTCCTTTACTTTTCAGAGTGAACCAAGGGCCAAGCTGTTGGCACACACCTGGGATCCCAGCACTCTAGAGGGTGAGGGAAAAGGGTCACAGATTTCAGGCCATTATGAGACACCCCCTAACCCCCAAAAATAGAAAAAGGAGTAAAAGAAGAGGGAGGTGGGGAAGGGAACTGAATAAGCAAAGACTGTTCCTTAGAGAAACTATCTTGGAGCAATAAAGGGGCAGAAAGAGCCAGGAGTAGCTTTCCCAGAATGCAACAAAGCAATCACGAGGAACGAAGATCATAAATTAAAGGAACAACCTATTAAGATCTCTGTTGTCAGTCTGAATGTTAGGAGACTCCAGGAGACTCAAGGCAATGGCTGCCTGAAGGTCATCTTTGTTGTCGTGAGTGAGGTCTATCACTTCTGTGAGGAAGCAGAAATTCCATTAGTTCCTGTGCTCAAGAAGGAAGGAAGGTAAAACATTTCCAAGCACATATATCCCTAATTCTCACCAGTGGCTCCTCTGTACACACCTTGTAACTGTCTCAGAGTCACATGAACAACATAACATAGCTGTGCTGCAATCTTATCCCGACAGTTCCCAAGTGAGTGACTAACAATGCACCAGAGCTGGGGATGGCCAGTGCACAGAAAACTGGCTGCTTACGCAGAAAGACCTGAGCTCAGGTTCCAGCATCCATGTAAAAAGACAGGCACGAGGGTAACATGCCTATATTCTCAGTCCTGGGGGAGAAGAATGGACTTGGTGGCCTGGCTGCTTAGCCAACTGGTGAGTCCCAGGTTCAGTGAGTAGCCCTGTCTCAAAACGAAAGTAAGGTAGAGTGGCTGGAGAGATAGCTCAGCAATTAACAGCACCTACACGGTGGCTCACAACCATTCCTAACTAAAGCTTTTAGGGGTCCAACACCTACACAGTGGCTCACAACCATCCCTAACACAAGCTTTAGGGGTCCAACACCCTCTTTTGGCCTCTGAGGAGCACTAGGCAGCACCCAATGCACTGACATACACACATGCAAAACACTTATATACATAAAAATAACCAGAACTTTAAAAATAAATGAGATAGACAAAGACACCTAAAACAAAACCTCTGATCTACAAACACACACACACAAACACACACACTAAATTACATTAATACCCCACAAAGTCAAAAATACATTTCATACCTGTAAGCTAATTGCCTTTATTATTGTAAAAATATCTTTGTAAAACATCCTAGCACAGGATAGTCAACTGTACATATAGTATTCTTTGATCAGTGGAGCTTTATTAAGTTGGCTTATGACCTAGTACAGACTTACAAAAACCAGTCACGAAGAAAATATATTTAAAGCCAGCCTGGGCTACAAAGTAAAGTAAGGGGAAGGAATGAAAAGAACCCAGGCCTGGCTCCCAGCGATGGCTCAGTGACCAGTCAAAGGGTCAATGACATAAATGAGCAATCGGTCGCTGTCGTCTGCTAGTTCAGAGAAGACTAGGGCAGGACACCTACTTGCTAAGAGATCTTTGCTGGTGGCACTCCCTTCTACTTCAGATGGTTCTGTAGCCGCTGTGTCGTGACCAGGCTCCTTTACTCTTTGGTCTGTGAGAAGGCTGACAGCCTGTGTGATGTCACCATTACTGGCCTAAGAGGAAAAAAAAAAAACTTTCTGAAGTAAAGCATGGCAGAGTTAATAGTGTGCGATAGTTTTGGCGCTGTTCTTTTACTACCATGGTGACACAATGAACAGACCAAGCCTAATCATAGCTCTGAGGCAGGGAGCAGGCAGAGAGCAGGCAGTCTCGTGAAGGCAGGGAGACTGGTGCACCTGGGGATGGATCAAGCCAGGTGACAGCAAGAGACTGAGCTGCAACATGAAAAGCAAGCCACAGCCTTGCTGGACAGTTCAGTCATTTCAGGAGCCTAACTTGACAGAACAGTTAGGACACATCGAGTCACTAAAGGGAACTGGCAGCTAACACAGGTGATAAGTGCATTCAGCCTAGACAGTAAAGTCATGAGCAGTCACTGTATTTTACAAGGTGACATACCTGTTTTGAACTTCTTACTAGGAAAACATTCTAAAAGGCACAACAATGCCCCTGACATTACCCAATCATAGACTCATGTTTTCTCTATACTGCCTATACCTGCTGGCTATTTTGAAACTAGGTGTGCTACCATTTCCTTGGGTAACATTCAGAATGTATTCTTTCAAAATATAACCAACAATGCTTAAGAATCTCACATGTTAAGAGCAGACAAGTTTCCTTCTGGAGTCATTTTTTGTCTGTTGGTCACATATGGATGCTCCCACAGGCTGCCCCCCACTGTACGTTCCCACCATCTACTTCAAAGTTTCGATGTTGAAGAGACCGCCCACCTGAGCGGGAGGGGTCCTGCTCCTGTTTTCACCTGCTATAGAAATAGTGGGTACTGACACACCTGTAATGTCAAACTGCTTCAGAGCCTGTCAGCTAAGCTGGGTCTGGAAACTAACCTTTAACGCTTCATGAAGGAAGGAAGGATCCTGGATGCCTGTGATTTCTCGCAGCTGATTTAACAGCATCTGGCAGCTCTGTTTTTGAGAAACAAAATCAGATACGTGTCAGAAAGCATTCCTGGGTACCTTCTGGACAGACAGGTCCCCAAAATTTGCACTTTTCACTTTATAAAGCACTGGCAAGCTGCATGTAGCAAGTTACTGATGGTCAGACACATTGTAAAATGTCAAGTCTATCATCGGTCTCCACATATACTTTGAGCAGTTACAAGAGATATATGACTCAACAGAAAACTCCAAATACCCAGGACACTTGAAACCAGTCAGCCTTAATGTACGTTAAGGAGCCTTGGGCTTTCCTTTCTGGGAACGGTGCATCAGAA
>NW_021628145.1:0-45577 GCF_004785775.1 Grammomys surdaster
TGAGATCCGCCTGCCTCTGCCTCCCAAGTGCTGGGATTAAAGGTGTGCGCCACCACCACCCGGCCATCCAGTTGTTTATTTGCTCATTTAACAAGTATTCATGCTGGGCAGTGGTGGTGCACGCCTTTAATCCTATCACTTGGGAGGCAGAGGCAGGCGGATTTCTGAGTTTGAGGCCAGCCTGGTCTACAGTGAGTTCCAGTACAGCCAGAGCTACAGAAACCCTGTCTCGAAAAAAAAAAAAAAGTATTCATAAGCACTTACTATGTTGTGCTGGGAAACAGGTGAAAAACAAGACAGACAGATTTAACCGAGGGTCCTCATTCAGACAAAGAACACAGACATTAAAGTAAAACCACTCAAATCTACACACCACCACACAATTCAAGATGACACAGAGGAGGTGAAGTCCTCAGAGCCACAGCTGGGCACCTCGAAGAAATGGCAGCTGTTGCAAAGGTAAGAGTGGATGCAGATCCAGAAGATGAGGAAGGGGAGGAGGAGAAAGCTGATGATGCAGGATGGAATTAGACCTTGCAGCACCTTCAGGACCACTGTAAAGATGCTGTTGCTTTTCCTAGCATCATAAGAATCCAATCCACTGCCGGGGGATGGTGACGCACGCATTTAATCCCAGCACTTGGGAGGCAGAGGCAGGTGGATTTCTGAGTTCGAGGCCAGCCTGGTCTACAGAGTGAGTTCCAGGACAGCCAGGGCTACACAGAGAAACCCTGTCTCGAAAAACCAAAAAAAAAAAAAGAATCCAATCCACCCAGCATCAGACCAGACAGCAGACAGAGACCTTAGGCCCTCTGACTGCAGCAGCAGCATCTTGCATCTTTCATGAGGGCTTGTCCCTGTCACACAACCAGCTGGGGCTTAAGAACTGTGGAGTTCTTAAGAGGTTTATGTAAGACCTTGAAAGGTCTTCTTAAGAGCAGAAGAGCACATCTAACTTCCCCCTTTGATAACGAGGGGGAACTGAAGCAGCACACCTGTGTCGGCAAGTAGCCAAGGCAAAATTTGACATTAAGGATGCCCTTCTGAACCTCATCCTGCTGCTTCACAGGATGGGCCACACCCAAAGACTCAGAAAATCCTCCTCTGCACTGTTTAGCCTAATCAGGGTTTTAGTGGACACCTGGCTCACCTGTGCCTGCTGGGGGCTCTCCAGTCCCTCGCCGTAATCCCATGTTCATAGGTGTTGATGGCATTGGTTTTCTATTGCTCTCTCTGCAGAGAGATGGACACAAACTAGAGCACGGTTAAGAGACCATCCTGTCTTTCCAGCTCTCCTTGTGAAGGACACAAGGGCACAGCTGGTAACAGGGGCTGCTGCTTGACATGTAGTAACAAGAACACTGGCCACTTGGCATCCATGCTCACCTAAATTGCCACAATTTTTATCCCTGTTTTGAAGGCCAAGTGAGGGTTGAAAGTAGAACTACTTAAACCTTTATTATTTTTAGATTTATCTATTTACTTTATGTATTTGAGTACACAGTCACTGTCTTCAGACACACCAGAAGAGGTCATCAGATCCCATTACAGATGGCTGTGAGCCACCAATGTGGTTGCTGGGAATTGAACTCAGGACCTCTGGAAGAGCAGTGGAGCAGTCTTAACTGCTGAGCCATCTCTCCAGGCCCCTATTAAAATCTTTAACAAAGACTTTCCTCACAGGCTTCTAAGTTGATCTAATTGAAAACATTTCTTGGGCTAGGGATGTATCTCTGACAGCTTGCCTGACATTGTTGAATCCCTATTCAATACCCAGTAGGACTCAAATTAAAAAAAAAAAAAAAAGAAAAAAGAAAAAAGAAGAAAGAGAATTAAAACAAAAAAACCCCAAAAAAACCAAAAACAAAAAAAAACTTTATAATTTCACTCAGGAAGATGAGAATCCACATTTCATGTCTAGAGCACTGCTTTGGGACTTTCTACATAGCATGACTTTGAACTTTGGAACCTCCTGGCTCCACCTCCATCGTTGAGATTTCAAGCATCAGACATACCAGATTTATGCTGCTGGGGATGAACTCATGACTTGACCCATGCATATGAAGCAAGCACTTCATCAACTGCAGAGCCAGGGTGGCCTCAAGGACCCAGAAAAGCTCAGCTTCTAGAATACCTACTTCTTCTGGCTAAAAAGATAGTCAAGGCTGAGATGGTCTGAAAATGGGGATCTCTCATGGAGCACTAATTGCTTCTTTCTAGAGATGTGTAGGGTAAAGACGAACTCACAACCCCCCACCCCATTATTTGAAGTGCTGGGGCTTGAACACAGGACCCTGAGTATGCTAGGCAAATGCTCCAACACTAAGCCAAATCACCAAGTCTCCTTTTATTGTTAATTAATAGGTGTTTGGTTGGTTGGTTTTTGTTGAGACAGGGTTTGTGTGGCCCTGGCTGCCATGGAACTCAAGGGATCAACCTGCCTGGCTCTGCCTCCCAAGTGCTAGGATCAAAGGTATGTGTTACCACTGCCTGGCAACTAAAAGGAACTTTCAAAGTTCCAGTTCACCATGTCTCCATGGCACACAGAGGTGAAATGCCCTGCTCGAACGCTTCCATCTCTCACACTGGCCTCTTCCTCCTCTCATTCCTTCAGTCGCAGCATTCTTGTTCCCAGATCTTTAGTCCTGGCTGCTCAGAAAGCTGAAGCTAGGAGACTGGAGAGAGACAGCATGGATTCCTGGTGTCAGGAGCCAGTGAAACGGTTTACTGGATACACTATACAATCTAAGCTCAGTCCCCAAATCCTCTGACCTCCACAGGCATGCTGTGGCATGACTACACCAGCACAGCAAACGCACGAAAAATAGTTTTAATTTACGTTAAAAGTGTTTTAGATTAGGAACGTAGCATATACTGTAATCCCAACATTTGGGGGGGCGGGAATGCTGTAAGTTCAGGGAAAGCCTGGGCTACAGAATAAGACTCAATGTCAATAAAATAAAGTTAAAAGCCAGTAAGAGTCCAACAAAACACAAACCTTCTAAGCTGTAGCCTGAGAACTGTTCAAAAGCAATACGCCGGTACCGAGCGCTGCCTCTTAGTACTTGGGAGACAGACATAATAGGATCAGCAGCTAGGGACTAGCCTCTGCCACACAGTGAGTTTGAGCCCAGGCTAGGCTATGTGAATATCTCAAAAACAAATACCAACAAAATATCAGCCTGAAACCTTAGTCTGCCAGCTATACAAAAATGAGAAATTGCCTGTCAGCACTCTTCCTAGTGATCAGATTGGATTTAACTGATGGAGCTATAAGGGTAGGCGGGGAGCGGAGGGGGACGGATGGACAGACAGACAGGGCTGAGTGGTTAGGAGCACTGGCTGCAATCTCAGTGGTTCTCAACCTTCCTGATGCTGTGAGCCTTTGATACAATTCCTTGTGTTGTGGTGACCCCAACCACAGAAGTGCTACCTCATAACTGTCACTTTGCTACTGTTATAAATCATAATGTAATACCTGTTTTCTGACGGTCTTAGAAGTTAACTCTCGGGTTGAGAGCTGCTGCTGTGCTAACTGGAGTCTAGTTCCCAGCACACTCCCCAGCTCTGGGGACTCACTGCCACCCTCTGTTCTCCATGAGCACTCGCATACATGACATATACATACATGTACACGTAAGGAAAAACAAACCTTGAAAAGAGAGAGGGAACAGAGAGAACTGCTCATCTTCTCTTCTTCCCTGCTCCTCTTAACAGAAAGGCTGAAATCATATAAATCATATAAATGCTACGAAACCCACTCATTTCCAAAATGAAAATCATGTATTTCAAAAAGGATCATGCTACACACCAAAGGTAAAACAAATACTTTTATTGCACATTTATAAAATCTGCATAGTTGTATTGTGTACTTCCCTCCCATGATTCCTCCATTAATCCTTAAAATTTGGTTAAAACATGAGTTCCCAATTAGAAGTTCTTTAAAAAGCAGCTTCTCTCTACATATACACAGATAGATGTTCTTTTTTTTTTATACAAATTCACATCCCTATTTTCTTAAAAAAAACAAAAACAAAAAAAAAAGAGAGAGAGAAAAAAAAAGAGAAAGAATCAAAATTGTTAGGCTAGGTAGCCTTAGACACCTGCTTCTGATAATTTTCACAATTTTGCTTAAATGATTATTAACTATTAAAATGTTCCTGTGTGGCTTCACACTAGCACTAGGTTGAAAGTCCAGGATGCTTTCTTTTTTTCACTCAAGACTGAATGTGAGATCTTCTGGTTTATCTAAAATATAAACAGACCAACAGGGCAGGCAGCTGTCCCCTGGCTTCATGGCGCAGTCTTCCGTTCCAGCCTTGAGTGGAAGGAAGGGCTGGCTCATCTGCATCCCTTTTGTCACTGTCGAGAGCCAGACAAGACCCCTATTACCAATCTCTGGTAGCTAAGGACTTTTAAATGTCACCAGAACTTGACAAAATAACTAGAAACCGCTGCTCCGGTTCCGTTCTGATGAGTCACCCTTCTGCTGTCAGACCGGTGCCTGAAGGTGATTTAAAAGTGGCTTGAGGCTTAGACAAACCCAAATATTACGGGAGGTTTACAAAGGCAATCCAGGTCTTCTGGGATAATTCAAAACCTTAATGCACTGGCTCCTGCCTTCTGCAGTGAAATAGCTCCCATGATCCTGTACCTAAAATGTGCAACTTAATCCTCAATCCCTTAAACACACATCACAAGAGGGTCGAGGGTTTGAATCTTGCTCAGACACCCAAGCCCCCTCTCTGGGGAATTTGCAACAGACTGCCATGTGCAGGAGGTAACCAGAGACCAGACTGAGCACTGACAGTCCATGACGGCTCATTTCACTGTTACTGTTGAAACTCCTTGAATGGATTCCATGACGGCTGCAAAGCGGCTGCAAAGATCATAGGGGGAATTCGGTCTGATAGTCGGAGGCTCCTTTAGGACGATGATTTCTGCAGAAGGATCTAGAAGCCTGGGTAGGAACTCCCCTAAGCACAGCTGCAGATTTTCTGTAGAGAAAAAATAGATTGTCATACACACAGTATAAACAAGGCCATAGCTATATGGGAGGGCTTCAGGAGCCAAAAGTCAACTCGACAGCATGCATCCTGCTGCAGCTAAGAGAAGATGCCTTTGGAACTTGGCCCTCCCACTCTAGGTGAGAAGCCCACATAGGGCTGCATAACTAAGTCTATTTCCATGTCTGCGTATGTTGGGGAAAGTGTTGTCATGGCAGCAGTAAAGGATGTCTGAACCTGCTCAAAAGCAAACATATAACCACGACACCATTGCAGTCCTGGTTGAAAACACACAACATACATGAAGTCACTGTCAAACAGTGCCAAGTTTTCCTTCTTTATATTAAACATTACTAACTTAACTACAGAAAAGACTTTTAACTACTTTCCCACCATTATCGGATGCACATGAGCATCAAGATGGTGTTTGAGTTGTAATAAGGTGTTTGATTTTAAAACTGCTATTTGGGTTGCTGATTTTACATTTCATTATTTAGGGAGAAAAAGCATTAAGTGCACCTTGGCTTGGGATTAGCTTAGAGTTTCAATCATTTCTCAAACGCCCTGAATGGCTCTCTCGCATTTAAAACGATGTACTGATGTGACTGACGTGGGATGCTCATCACTGCCATTCAGAGAATTCAACCAGCAAGCAAGTCTGAACAAGTCTGGTTTCAGATGTTCTAAATTCTTAAGTATCAAATATGTACCCAAGATTTAACCTTTTATGAGAAGATAAAGCAACCCATCTCGTGAGCATGCAAATATGTTATCATCATTTACAAACAGAAAATTCCTCTATATTTTAAATCTATAAAGGTTTAACTTGTGTATCTATTTTGCCATGCACACACCTGGGTGGGAACAAGGAGGTGGCTTGGAGAGAAGGTGTCTGCTGCACAAGCTGACCAGAGATCACCAGGCTCAGCCCAGGGGAAGATGGAAGGAAAGGACTAAGTACACAGAGCTGTCCTCTGAGGGAGGCACATGCACTCTCTATACACTCAACAGCAGTACATACAAGCAACACTTTTAACTAGCTTGGTGTGGTAGAGCACACTTTTAATCTTTAATCCTAGCTCTCAGGAGGCAGAGGTATAAGATCTCTTGAATTCTAGGCCAGTTTGGTCTACACAGTAAGCTTCGGGCCAGCCAGGAGCAAAGGTCTGCTTACCAAGTAGCAAAGCTGTTTTGCTATCATGGCTATTCTTACCAAGTGTCCTCTTAAATCTTAAAAAAATTGGATGTGATGCTGTGTACTGCACACACAGATGGTGCTACTGTCTTTCAAATTCTTAAATATACTAACGTGTCCACAGAATTAAGTAAAGCTATACCTCACATAATCTAAAGAAAAACATACAACAAAAGGAAACACAGCAATTGCTTATTTTAAGATCTATCACTCAATCCTGTAGACTAAAACATGTCACTTGACTCTTTACAGAGTGGGAAATGAACAAGAAGGATTCCTATCAGAACATGCACCTTCTGAACAAAATGAATGCACCTACAAAATCAGGCTCTCTCAAGATATTCCATTTACTAATTCACAGAAGTAATTAGTTAATAATATTCTTATATACTGCAACTTCAAACCTCAAGAAAGTTTAAAGAGCCATCAGATACTCATACTCTACATAAATAAACTATAAAACCTCATAATTTAGAAGATGGGAAAATGATAGAAAATTAACAGTACTACAGATCACAGACAGAAGCCAGGGAGCAGGTACCCTGGGTTTAGTTGCCAGCAGTCATAGCTCCCAGGACTAGTGGGCTGACCCTGGAGCAGCTTCAGCTGCTGACTGAGGCAAGGAGGTGGAGAGAAGTAGAGTCCGACTTCCCAGGCCGTTTCCATGGAGCAGACCCATGTATCTCACAGAAGATGTCAGGGGTTCGATCCCCTAAAAGGCTTCAACAACCAGTGACACTAAAGAGTGAGTTCACTGTGAGGTTTCAGATACGCAAAAGCACAGAAACTAAGCAGTGCTAAGAACACACCTGCAATATCCTTCCCCAGGTAAGAGCACCAATGGTTCCTCATGACCTCAATGGCATCAAGGTCGTCCTTGGAGATGTCGTTATTAATGATCAGGTGGATGCAGGGAATGATCAACTCATTCATTACATTAATGCCTTCTGTTACAGAATGGTCGTCGTTTGTTTCAAAAAGAGAAGCAGCCTTGGCATTCAGCTCCTACAAATAAAAGACAGACATGTGGAGACTGAAAAAAATAAGTATCACTTTTAGTATGAATCCAAGCCAACAGTCACACCAAAAAAAAAAAAGCACTGGTTCCTGCCCCAGATGTTCTGACATAATTAGGATGTAGGTGACCTGTGCCCTGGGATTCTATAACTCCCATGATGATTCTAATGCACCCACACTTGTGATTCAATGGCCTACATTACCAGCCACGGTCATATTTGACATCTGCTTCTACCCTAAGACCTACTGAATGATTCTCAATTGTCACTGGCCACTAGAACCACTCACAGAAGACACTGAAACCCAGGTTACTCCCAGACTGGCCAGTTGTCACAGATGGCTGAAGGTGTCTCCCACGTGACTGATAAAACACTAGAGGCAGTGATTGGAAACCTAGATCAACCCTAGTACGGCAGCAGAAAAGACAGTGTGAGGATACTCAAGGTGATGACCTATATGTGGTGACTTAGAAGCCAAAAGTACAGAGTTTTAGGGGCCACCTCACAGCATAGTAGACAGCCTTACACTGACATAGCAACCAAAGAATTCCCAGAAAATAAGGGTGTTGCAAGGATAATCCCACAGATGTCTGGGGAAATGAGTACACAAAGACAACCTGCAAGCAAGCCATCTTTGAGAATTCCATAAACTCCTGGGCAGATTGACAGCATTACACTAGACTTTCCCTACGGCTATTCAATGTAAAAGAGGTAAAATAACAAGGTTAGCAAGAATAATTCTTACATTCTCTAACCTAGTATAAGACTGGAATATATTTTTAAGATACTTATAGTCCTAAAAACTGCCTTCTGCTAGGCAACCCTGGGAAACATTCCATTCTTCCCACATAGTCATGTGGCTCAGTACATGGTGGGCTCAAAGGAAACAGCTGACCAGAAGGTGGCTCTGTGCTCAACAAACTCATGCCTCGTGGGGGCAATATGCTGAAAGCTTTATTTAATGCAGGCGCATGAGAAGGCAATGGCTGGCTCAACTTATCAGGGGTGGGAGAAGAATGATATGCAGAGAAAGTAAGAGAGAGCAGGAGAGACGCGGGGAGGGAGGAAGAGAGATTAACATTTTGTAAATGGTACAGACCAGAAGACATTTTCTGCGGTACAAAGCAATCACAGACTCCTTCACGCCCCTGCGGGGCCCCTTCACCAGCAGGCCAGCGTTGCTCTGGTATGCATACACCAGGTAGGACAATGCTTCCTGGTACCTTAGAAAGTGGGAGACAATCCATAGATGAATTCTTGTTGCCAAAACCTAGGGCTTTGCTCTCACTTTTCTGTAATGAGAAGCTATTCGGCTGCAATATGATGTACTGGGAAAACATGGGAGCCAAACCCACAGCCACTCTCAGCTGTTTTGCACACGGAGCAAGAAAGGTAAGACAAATCAGGAAACATCTTTGAACCTCAGGTTTTCTCTATCTCTAAAACAAAGGAAAGAGACTGGCTATTCATTAGAGCCTGTGATAATCAAAACCACTTTGTGGTCACTAAGGGAGCCCAATATCACATCTCCTCACTGATAACCCACTGTTACATAAAGGACAGGGGAAAAAGTGTAATGTGTAGAAGACGATGAAGCATGGGTGTGGGCAGGCACAGTGTATGTGACAAAGAAGGGGACTCATGACGGTGACTTCTGAGTGTCCCTGGGTGTTAGTGCTCTGACTATCAATGCTAGTTGGAAAAAAGAGCCAACATACTTTCCTTTTTGGAAGAGTTCCAGGCCCGTTAGAAGGTACACAGACACCTTTCGGAACAGACTATAATCTTCATGCCACCTCTGGAAAGGAAGGACTACTATTAGTGACTTGATCTCAGTAAACCAACTGTCTGATTCACTTTTGGTGCTATATATTCAGTACAATCATGTACTCAGAACATGTGGTCAAGTACAAAAACACACAAAACCTCTGGGTAAAAAAACAAAAACCAACTTAAATGGAGGTGCACACCTGTAAACCCAGCACTGAGGAGGTGGCTGCAGGAGCATCAGTAAGGCCAGAGTCCTCCTCAACACACGACAAACGCAAGCCTAGCCTAGAGTATGTTCCCACCACTGACCTAAGCTGCTGTGTTCTATTCCTTCTGCTAAAGACCATTTCACTTCATCTAAGTGAGTTTATAAACTCTCCTAATCCCAACACAACTCATCCAAGTCCTTCTGACATATAGAAATGTGAGTATGATAGGCATAGACAGCCAAGGGGAAGGGAGCTGTGACGTATATAAAGGACACTCGTTCGTCCAAGTCCTTCTGATGTATATAAATGACACTCCTGAGTATGACAGGCACAGGCAGCCACGAGAAAGAAAGGAGCACGAGCTAAACAGCACAACTCTGGCACACATGCTTTTATACACAGAAGAGTTTGTTCTTTTAATTTTATCTGTAGCCCACAATTTTAATGCTTACTAGTAAACGATGTCACCACACACCTACACAAACAGACAGCCCAGGACAAGGCTTAGAAGGGCCCTTAGGAAAGGAGCACAGCAGGAGGCTAACCAAGCCTGAAAACAAGACCCATGCTTCTGGCCCTAAGACAGGATTCTTATTCATTTTTCCTCCTCTCAATTTGTATCCCTGGCTGTCCTAGAATTCCTTATGTAGACCAGGCTGGCCTTGAACTCAGAGAGTGCTGGGATTAAAGGTGTGGCCCACATCACCCAGCTTTGTGTTTCCCTTCCCCTTTCAAGTTCACAGGGAACTAGTCTGGTAACATAAAACTTCATTTTATCTCAAGTATCACTTGCCTCCAGAAGTAAGGTTTTGGGAGGAATTAAAAACAAAGACCCACATTTACCTTATACTCTTCCATGTTCATGTCATCTGGACCAATTTCCATCAGCTTGGCCTGAGCCACCTTCATGATACTGATAGATCTGTGTGGACAGAGTTCAGAAAGCAATGGCAGGGGACAGGGCAGCAACTCCGAACTGGAGGAAGTGGCCACGTGAGACCCCATGCAGGAACAGGCTGGCGCATTCTCACCTCTCATCATAGCTAAGGTTCCTGTCCGCAAACTGTTCCAGAAGGGTCCGTTCTACCACCCTCTTGGGTGCTTCATTTTGGAAAAAGTAGACAAGGACATGTTGAAGGCGAGGGTCGCTGTGAGAAGTGGGCGCCTCTTTGGCAAGCTGGTAGAGCCGGGAGTATTCTTCATGAAATGCCTGTTACAGACAGAACTGAGGGGTAGGAAAGGGGACACCGTGGACTTGAGCACACATACAGAAACTGACACCAAAGGGCCTCTCATTAATTCACGCTAGGCTAAGGAATTCTTGTTGAGAAATTACAAAAGCCAACTATGGGATGTGAATTGTTGGCATATCAGAACTCCCTCAAATCCTGACTAAAATCCTGACTAAAGACATACTATATTCAAAAAATAAACTCATTTTCCCCATCAAGTTGTTTGCTTGTGGAGACAGGGTCAATTCTGTAGTTCAGGCTACCCTAGACCTCAATATATAGACTAGGTTGGCCTCAAACTTGTGGCCATCCTTTTGGTTCTTCTGCCAAATTACTAGGATTACAGGTATGTGACAGCATGCCCACCACTCAGCAAGTTCTTAAAACACAAGCACTTAGTATAAATCGTTTAACAATCCACCCAAATGTAATCTCATTCAAACATCTTAAATGTCAAATCCTCAAATAGTATCCCTTTTTAAAATGAAGGATCTCAAGTTACAAAGTCAGATTCGGAGTTTGTGTCATCAATGAACATTTAACAACTTCGTCATCCCTGTAGACTAGATGCAATGCACAGTGGCAGTACTCACTGCTGGGACACTGCCAGGCAAAGATGAGCCATCAGCTTTGTGAGACGGCTAGCTCATCAGTTGGACAGCAAAGACAGTGTCATGTTTCATTTCAACACAGGCTACTGTGTGTCTGTGTGCTAGGGTGTACATGTGTGGAGACCAGAGTGCAACCTTGAGTACTATTCTTCAGATTCTATCTAATAGACATTTGGTGGAGTGGGTGTAGAACTGGGCATGGGTCTCATTGTGTAGTCCTGGCTGGCCTTTAACTCACTATGTAGACCGAGTGAACCTTGAACCTCACTTGAATCTGTCTGTGTGTCTCCTAAACACTGGTATTGAAAGCATGTGCCACTATACCTTGCTCCATCATACTTTTTTGGGATGAAGACTCTCACTGACTTCAAACTCACCGAGTAGGCTATACTGGTTGGCCAGCAAGCCTCAGGGATCCTATCTCTGCCTCTCCAGTACTGGGAATACAGTGTACCGTGTTACATGTATATATATATGGGCGTGTGTATGTCTAGTATTCACAGAAGACAACAGAGTGCCAAATGGCCTGAAACCAGAGTGACACGCAGAGTGCTAGCAGTGAGCTGTCCAGTGTTGGCTGCTGGGAACTAAATAGGGTTTTATGCAAGAGTATCTTTCCAATCCTGTTGAAATTTGTTTTTTTTAAATGTAGGTTCTGGATATCAAAAATGTATCCTTTTGACTGAACAATCTCCCAGCATAAGCAATGTTCACACTGTTTCCCACCGTCTGACAGAAATATTCCTGGGTTATGAGGATTAAAATTAAAACAGGAGTACCTTAATAAGCCCTGCTTCAGAGCCATCTCGGTCAAAGGTCTGGCGTGCTTTAGCTATGGCCAGGATGACCCCTTGCATGGCAGGGCTCAGCATCACCTACCACAGAGGGCACAAAACAGAGAGAAAAAGGAGAGCAGACAGGTTCACAAGGAAACCGTATGAAGCGAGGTGAACAGAGTGCTGAGGAGAAGTCGAGCGCTGCCTCTCCTTGGCTGGCGCAGGCTGCAGGCCAAGTTCCACAGCCCTATTCTAGATGCATGCAGAGCTTCGGCTATCCTTGTAAAGATGCCTATGACAAGCTGCTCCTCTATGTGCACACTCTAAGTCTATGCGATAAACAAAGATGGCCAAGAACACTTCTGATGGAGCGCTGCTGAAGATTAGGTTCAACCATATGGTCAGCACTCCACAAGAATGAAGGAATGAAGGCATATATTAAGTAACTGCAAACTTAAAAAAATATATATATACACCCACAGCAAAAGGCAGAAACCTGAGAGACAGGATTAAAGACTATTTGTGTGCAGTGCTACTCAAAAAGGGGCAGACCACGAGGAACAGCTGCTTGCTCAACTGCAGAATTAAAAGCAAAATCAACTTTAATCCACATTTGTTTTATTCACTGAGCAAGTAGAAAAAGGCTACTTGTAAGACAAAATAATGGACTGCCACCAAAACCAAACCATCTCTCAAAGGTAAATGTATTTTTGTTCACAATACCAAATGGAGCTAATCCTTTCGCTAGGCCATCCAGGCGTTGTAGCCGTCCCTGCTCAATACAAGCTGGGTGTACACACATACACATGCACACACGCATGCCAAAAGTGCACAGCAGGAATGGGTCACCCATGCCTTTTCATAAAGGGCAACTAAGGTCAGAAGCAGACAGGCCTCTATGGCTGTTGAGTCAGTGAGAAGACATCAGCTGGTGACACACCTTTTGAAAACAACACACGGCTACCCTGCACTTGTCCCTGTACCTCCTCATCATAGCCATCCGCATCAGATCTAACCAGAATCCTTCCCACACTGGGAATCTCCACTTCAGAGACCTCAGAGTCAGGCGGGGCAGCAGCCTCTGGGTCTCTGGCCTCTGCGGCCTGCTCTGACTGCTCTGCAAGGTTTGTTTCCTGGGGCTTCTCGGATTCAGCTTCCTTAAGCTGTGGCAGCAGAATGGAGGGATAGAGTTAAGAACAATGGAGAAAAACAGAAGAAATAAAGAGGGCTGGTTAAATTCAGCAGAGACAGAGAACAGAAACGACAGAAAGCTGGTAGCTGCTGGTGTCACAAACCAGACCCTCTCAAAGGAGGGCCCCTCAGCCAGTCTCACCTCGCTCAAGGCTGCTTCTACTCCGCTCTTCTCATACGCCTGAGCCGTGTTTGCAATTGCCTGGGCAGTCTGCTCCTTTGCAATCACAGCATGCTCAGAAGACAAGCATCGAACCCCATGAGAGGATGTTGCTGAGGACTCTAACAAAAAATAAAAGGAAATAATCACAGAAGTGTCACATCTGATGAACAGCAAGCAGGAGGGACACGCATTTCAATATATAGTCCAGCACCTCTTTCAAAGCCTATATAAATGCCCCTAGAAATTTTGACAAGAAACAGCTACTCTGCCAGGCAGAAGAGGCACACCTTTAATCCCAGTACTTGGGAGGTAGAGACAGGTAGATTTCTGTGAGTTTATGGCCAGCCTGTCTACACAGAGAAACTCTGCCTCGAAAAACCATAGGAAGGAAGGAAGGAAGGAAGGAAGGAAGGAAGGAAGGAAGGAAGGAAGGAAGGAAGGAAGGGAGGAAGGAAGGAAGGAAGGAAGGAAGGTAGGTCAGTCCACATCAAGGACTCCCAAAGGTCTGTTATAATTACTGTGCAGTCTTTCTGAAGTTTTCATGCCAAAGATGCTTCCTTTCCTCAACCACGTATTAAAGATCACCTATGGAGAGAAGTCTAACCTTCCATCCTGTCATCCTTTCTCCTACAACCTGAGGGAGAAGCAAAGCACTATAGAAAGCACAGACAGCCTTTCTCATAATATTTCTGCCTTTTCAGAAAGCAACTTCTAAAGGCACACCAATCCTACCAAACTGTGTGACAGCCATTATAAACAGAACCCACTGTTGGGCCAGCAGGACGGCCTAGTGGTAAAGGTACTTGTTGCCAAGCTTGATGACCAGGGTAGAAGGAGAGAACTGGCTCCCACAAGTTGTCCTCTGATATCAACAATGTGTTTTATGGAGCATATTCCCACACTCCTTCCATCAAAGAAAAAAAAATTATACACACACACACACACACACGAATATGAGAAAGACACTGTGAAGAGAGACATCGCCTTGTCACTGAGTATCTGGGGTTGGCTGGAGAGGACAGCAAGGACTTGACCAGACCAGGCACAGTATGGGAGTGCAGCAAGGGCCTGACTGGACAATACCTTGTGATGTGGAGAAATCCTGTGAGGAAGAGTTCGGGGAGGACTCCATCTGCGGGATCTTACAGGACTGTTCTTCCTCCCATTCCTCCACCTCTTGTTCAAACCTCCAGTTATCTTCCTGAATGTACTGCCTGAGTTCCACAGACAGGGCTTCCACTTCTCCTGCAGTCTGATCAGATTCATTAGGAGCTGCCTCTGAGGGAAAATAGTTAAAACAGAGAATGGTAAACCAGCAGACTGTCACAGAAGAAGGGCGGCACATCCCAGCTTCCCTCTGTCCCTAACAGACATCCACACTCACAAGTATGCACACACACACACACACACACACACACACACACACACACACAATTCAACCAGAATCTCTGACAGCATGAGGCTAACTGGCATAGCACATCAGGAACCGAGCAGGCCACATGGCAGGCAGGTGCTTGGTATTTATCTACTGGAGCTACAGAGACAGCTCTGCAGCTAACAGCACAGGCTTCTCTTGCATAGGACCCAGTCCTGGTTTGCAGTACCAACATGGCAGCTCATAAGTGCCCATCCCAGTTCCAGGAGATCTGATACATCAGGCAGGTATGTGGTCCACGTACATATGCTGAGTGAATCCCCCCACCTCCCAACCTTGGAACAGTTGTAGCCTGCCAGCTCTTTCATCCTGTTGTTGTAACATGCCTGCCAGTCATGGACACAGAAAAATAACTTGACTCAGAGCAGGGTCATGCTGATCACATATCCTGTTACTATGTTCCATATGAGGTTTGCTAATCTTAAGATATTCCACAGACCTTTAGGCAGGACCCACCATATTAAAGATCAATATGAACTGTTATATCTAAAGTAGCTTGAGTCAAAGCCAACCTGTACTTCTTGTACCTGCACATGCGCTCACGGTTTGGATTGTTTCTATGGTTTTCCTTTACTAGCTGGCCCTAAGAAATGCTCATTGTCATGGCTCAGCCCCTGAATTCTAAGCGAACTCTGAGCTGCGGCCCTAATTGATCAGTCTTAGGGTATGCATTCAATAAACCACCCCGTCTGACTGAGAGTTGTGTTCATATAGTTTGTGGGGCAACTCCAGGACCCGAACACATGCATGCAGCCAAATATTTATCAGTATAAAATAACAATAAACTCAGAAAAATTATCTGTTGGTTGAATGAACACACGATAGGTCATGGGCAGTCACTGGATGTAGCTGGTATTTCTTTAAAAAACCTGAACATCAACAGATGTGATACAAGAAAATGGAGAGGGTTCGGTGCTTCAGAATGCTTGCTTGCTCTTATGGAAGAACTCAAGTTCAATTCCCAGCACCCACGGAGGGTGGCTCATAAGTACCTGTAACACCAGCTCTGGGACATCCTACATCTTCTGTCCTCTGTAGGTACCTGCATGCACATGTGCACAAACACAGAGAAACGCAGGCACATACACAGAAATAAATTTATTAAAAAAAAAAAAAAAGAGGAAAAAGAAAACGCAAGGTAATAGTCTTATCAATTTAACTATGATATCCAAGAGCAGTAAGAATGTCTCAGCTGGGCATGGTAGCACACAGCTATAACCTCAGTACAGCTCCAGAGGTGATGGCAAGAAGATCAGGAGCCCACAAGGTAGGAAAGGCTAGAGGAGCTACTGTCTTAAAAGAATGACCGCCCACTACATTACAGTTGAGCAGAAAATGAAGGCACTGATGAGCGCACTCCGGAGACGGAGGCTACATAATGAGACCCTGCCTTTAAAAAAAAGAAAGGAAGGGGGGAAGGAGGGGAGGGAGGGAGGGACCCAAATACTTTATTTCCTGAAATTCCACGCAATTATTGTGTTGTCAGAAACCAAGGTGAATTACTGGGTAAATGGTACATAAGCAAGTCATTAAACACTTTAATAAAAAAAAAATTGCAAAATATGAAGGACACATTGGATTCTATTTCTAACCATGTCATCAAAACCAACAAAAAGAATCTGCAACAAAACAGCAAAGCCCTTGTTAGCTGCCTTTTGGGAAGTCTACTTGCTTCTTTTCCATCAGGGTCTTAAGTAGCCTGGGCTGGCCTTGAATATCTGATCCTGTCACCTCACAACCAGCCCTGGTTTACAAGGTACTGGGGATCAAACCAGGGCTTCTTGCACACTAGGCAAACACTCTACAAAAACTCTTAGTCCCCAGCCCTCCATGTACTTCTTAAAGATGAGCAATCCTGGCAGTAACGAGGACTCCCAACAACCAAGGACTGGGACAGCCCTTTCTAACACTCTCAGCCAAAATTTATGACTTTACACCATAGAGGGCAGTGGTTCTCTGACTACGTGAGATATTTTCCTTTTCATTCTCTTACAGTTTTTATGTTTTAAGAACATTTTACACAGTAAAAAATTATAGTTTGCAAATGTCTTCAAAATAAGTATGAGACTGCTCCTCTCCCAGGGACTAGCTCCCCAAATGCCCTCCTCTAGTCAGCATGCTTACCTGCACTGAAGTGGGGCAACTTGTCATTGATATACATCAAGCAGTACGCGCTGACATTTCTCAGGCCCCCGTAAGAATCTCTTTCAAGTTCCTCCCAGGAAGACTCAGTAACAGAGATGTCGTTGTATTTGAGCCAGATCTGCCGGGGCTGGTTATAGATGTATGCCCAGTAGTGTCCTGCACTGGCTTGTCCTTCATGAACAAGAACTGCATGTAAGCGATAAGGCACCTGTAAATAAGAAAGGAGGGTTCTCAGATCGGGCACAGAAATCAGATGGTATCTATGTCACTACAACTCTGAACATTCCCAACTAGCAAAAGGGAATGCCCATCTAAACACAAGATAACATTCACATCAGGCATTTTACCAAGTCAGGACAGACCAATGAAAACACAATCTTGGAGGCTAGCCAGGGTCCAATCCCAGGGCCCTTAGAATGAGAGTCAAACCAAGTCTTGCTGGAGGCTCTGCCAACCCTAAGTTCTGCTCAGTACCTAATCGTCCTTTCACTCAGGGGCAGATTTCTCTGAAGCAGCACAAGAGAGAAGAGGGGAAGTCAAAAGTCACAGGATCTGTTCCTATTCCAACCACAAGCATGCTCACTGACCTGCAGGGAGCAGAGCCAAGTTCTGGAGGTTACTCGGCCATGAGCCCTTCACAGAACTGCCTGTGCACAGCCGTGTCCAAACCCCTACTACTGAATACAAAGGAGTGTGGACAGCAAGGATTTCTGCTCTGACTGCCTCCCTTCTGGAATCTCGAGTTAGTAGAGAAATAAAGCCTGAGGACACTACTGGAACCTCTCAAAGGAACTTAGAATGGATAACTGATCTCCAGTCAGTTTTCCACTGCACTGCTTCAATGACCACTTGGATGATGCAGGGTAGTGATCACACTGTGAACCCCAAAACTATGTTATTTACTGGAAAAACCTGGGTGCTTTCTCTGACTCTCTGAGTTAGCAGTCTTTCACCCTAGCATCTGGTTCCCGAGTTTTTACTGGTAAAATCAAATAATTGAGATTTTGTTAACACCACCACTTAGAGAAAAACTTTTTATTAATACTTAATAGCAAATTAGATTTGTCATTTTTATAATTATGTTATAATCATGTGGACGTGGATATGTACATGGAGTTCACGTGCCCATAGAGGGTGAGACATATCAGATCTCCCTAGAATTGAAGTCATAGGTGTATCCGGGAACTGAACTTGGATCCTCTGCTAAACAGCTACACTCTTAACTGCCAAGCCATCTCTCCAGCTCCTAACAGCAAATATATCTCTATTATATGAAGAAACACCACATGGCAGAATCCAAAAAAGGACGATTTAGGTTTCAACGTAAGCAGAAGACACTCTGAATTCTTCAACTGGATGTAAGGGAATGTATTCTATCTTAGCGAGAAATCCATGCCGCTCTTGTGGTATTATACCCTCTGCCTTTAGTACCAGCCCATTTCCCTTCACCTTTAATTCTACCTGACGAAGAAGAGGATCACAGTACATCTGCTCAATAGCCTGTGTGGTGCTCGAGATACAATTCTTTAAGTCTGTTAAGAAGAAAAACCTCATTAGGTGAGAGCATCTGTGACAGGCCCTGCAACAGACAGTCCTGCTTCTCTGTCCCCACACTGTCATGACTTCTGCTTCCCACCAGGAGGCACGAAGCAGCGTGGTGCTCAAGGGGCGAGTGCTTCAGGTTATAAAGGCTTTTAATTCAATGTAATTACACTGAGGGCTTTAATAAATTATTCTTATAAATCTACACTGAAATTTCTTAAAGCAATTGTCTCAATTTAGGAAAAATCCTTCCATGAACCGAAGCAAGAGTATAATGGGAGGAGAAAGCTGGGTGCAGAGGCAAAGAAGCACATGCTTATCTTGTCTGAGGGCCCAGGCCAGGAGGGAGGCCAAGCAAGAATGGAGTATGGGTGGACTGGCTGGTTTTGTGTGGCAACTTAACACAAGCTGGAGTTATCACAGAAAAAGGAGCTTCAGTTGAGAAAAATGCCTCCATGAGATCCAGCTAAGGCATTTTTCTCAATTAGTGATCAAGGGTGGGAGGCCCCTTGTGGGTGGTGCCATCCCTGGGCTGGTAGTCCTGAGTTCTATAAGAAAGCAAGCTGAGCAAGCCAGGGGAAGCAAGCCAGTAAGTAACATCCCTCCATGGCCTCTGCATCAGCTCCTGCTTCCCGCCCTGCTTGAGTTCCAGTCCTGACTTCCTTTAGTAATGAACAGCAATGTGGAAGTGTAAGCTGAATAAACCCTTTCCTCTTGGTCATGATGTTTGTGCAGGAATAGAACCCCTGACTAAGACAATGGGCAAGCTACCGTTTAGAAAGCATTCATTTTGTTAAGATGCTCAAACCTGTGAGCACAGTCCCCATACTGAGAAAGCTGGGGAAGGAGGATAGCGACTTTGAGATTAGTCTGTGCTATAAAAGGAGATCTTATCTTTAAAAATAGCAAGAGAGATATTAAACCAAATTTTCTTTTAACAAGGCCTGGTTATGAGGCAAACACTGTTACTAGCCTTTTACAATCAATTACAATCTTTACATTTAAACAAATTTAAATGTGCAGCATGATGGAAGCACATGAACCACATGAAGTCAGGTCAGTTCTGAGACCCCACCTCAAAGGGACAGGACAAGAGCAGGAAAGAAGGGAGAGGAGGAACAAACACTGCTTTATCTCAGCGAGGGGTCCCACAACTGCAACTATGTTACTATTCCAGAGGACCAAGCCTACAAACAAGAAGTGCAGAAGTCACAGTGGCCAGGCCTCATGCACAGCAATGAGGGAACAAATACCTAGAGTGCCTGGCTTCCAAATAGCTAGGAAAACCAGTGAGTAGCTAACAAGTTTTCAGAGCACCAACCTTGTATATCCTGTTCAATTTCACTCCGCCACCTCTGAAGACAGGTCTTAACAAAATTCATCTCCTCATTTGTGACTGTCCGAGGAGCTGGGGGTGCAGGCATTTCCAAGGAAGAGTGAGGAGAGGTAAATGGCCCATTCATTACCTCAGAGTTGGGAAGAGCATCATCCAGAGAGGAGAAGGTACTTTCAGTATCCCGAGAGTAGCTTTCGGGACTTGAACTGAAGAAGATAAAAGATGGCACTTCCTTTGTAGCATCTAAAATGCAAGTTGGGGTGGGCATGGTGGCAGAATCCGGTAATCCCACCCCTTGGGAGGCTAACATAGGACTGTTTCGACTTTGAGACTACCCTGGTATAGGTAAGGGCCTATCTCAAAAAAAGAAAAAAGTTCAATTTGACCCAAACTAATGTACTTCAGAAAACCAGCTGCTTTATGAAAAGATACAATAAAGATATGACCCCTAGCAACCGTGAGGCTGAGGCTGAGGTAGAAAAGACCTCAATTGCAAGGCCAACATAAGCTACACAGTGAGGCCTTATCTAAAATCTATATATAGATTTTACCACCGCAGTCCAGATAACAACTAGGTTTTTAACATAAGCTGTTTTCTCTGTGAGGGACAAGTATGTTCTAGTAATTTTATTAGCCAAAGACACACACATCACGGAGCGTGACCCAAGCTGAACCTGCTGGCACCGTCAAGCTATAATGCTGGCTAAACAGGCAGAGTCAGAGGACTGCTCCACCTGGCCTCCCTGTGTGTTCCCAAGCCTAGCCGAACTCCTCTAGGCTTGTCCTCAGAATTCTTGCCAGTTCTTCCTTAACTGCATAACTCTGCTCATGAGTTTTTTCTTGCTGTTAATTTAGCCATGCCCCCTTCATGGCAGATGAAGTACAGAATGTCTAGAGGACACCTGGATCTCTGAGGAAGCCCTGACAGTCTCAAAGCAGTCCTGAAGTCTGATCCACACAGCAGACAGTGAGAAGCCTCTGTCCAGGAACGCAGGTAACCAAACCCTTCTGGAAGGCAGAGCCCCCTCTCTGAGCTACCTGAGGGGTCCTCAGCAGGTGGGAGGGTGGGAAATGAATCAAATAAGAACGGGAAACAATACAAACCATTTACAAAATCTGCTTGTTACCTGTCCTTGGCTGTGAGGTCAGAAACCGGGCAGTGCACTGAGGGAAGTGGTAATGTCCCATGCTCAGCACTTGCAGACAGACAGCTTTCAGAGACGGGTTTTGTACTGGCAAATTCAATAACGTATTTCAACATGTCGGGGAGTGGGAACCGAGATGGGCCCGAGCCGTACTTCACATACCTAAGAGGCAAAGACACTGGAACACTACTGCCCAAGTCTGCTATGCATTGTAATAACTGCTGACAAAGACTTACCATGCAGAGCTGCTAATATAATAATAACCCAGCTATAATCCCAGCAGCTCAGGAGGTTGAAGTAGAAAGATCACAAAAAGTTTGAGCCCTGACTGGATTACAAAGTAAGTCTGGGGCAAGCTACCAACAGCCTATCTCAATATAACAACAAAGTCCTATATTATTCCTAAAGGCATATACTATTTAATTGGTTACTCAATCTATAGGGTTAAGAGTGAAGGCCGCCAGCAGTCTGATGCCTCACAGAGAACAGTTTCAGACGGCTCCAGCTCTGCTCTCCTGTCCCACCAGTTAGGCTCTGCTCACAAACCTAAGTTCTTTCTTAGAGGACAGTGTTCCAGACTGAGAAACAAGCTGGTCATTAGTTCTCATGGCATTGTCTTTGTCCTCTCTAAACCAACTGCCTCATAACCGAGAGTGAGAAAAATCCAAAAATAAACATTAGGCCTTAACAAAGACAAGGTGGTGGTAGCCCATGCCTTTGATCCTAGCACTTGGGAGGCAGAGAACTCTGATTTCTGTGAGTTCAAAGCCAGCACAGTCAGTCTATGGAGCCAAAGTTGTCTCCAAAACCCAAAACCAAACCAACCAACAAAACAGCCCCCCAAAACCAAAAACCACCACCACCTCCACCAAAAAGGAAAGAAAGAAAAAAAGGGGGGGGGGGAGGGAGGGAGGCAGGCCGGCAGGCGGGCAGGAGGGAAGGAAAGAAATTAGACATTAAAGGTCAGAGCCCCCCCCCCAAAAAAAACCAGCAATCTTCCTTTTACAGGGTCTTAAATACTCTATTTTTTTAAATTAATGTATCTTATGTACACTACACTGTAGCTGTCTTCAGACACACCAGAAGAGGGCATCAGATCTCATTACAGATGGTTGTGAGCCACCATGTGGTTGCTGGGAATTGAACTCAGGACCTCTGGAAGAGCAGCAGTCAGTGCTCTTAACCGCTGAGCCATCTCTCCACCCCTTATATACTCTATTATTCATAAATGTGATCAATTGCATAGGCCAGCCAGTTATAAATTATTCAAGATTTCTCCAGTAGGAGTAATATTCTCAAATATGTGACTGAAATAATAGAGTACTTTTACAGTTATTTAGGATATATTTTTATTTTATGTGTATGGATATTTTGCCTGCAAGTATATCTGCACCACATGCATGCCTGGTGCCCTAGATGCCCATAAAAAGGGTGTAGGACTCATGATAACTAGAGTTATGAACTGTCACAAGCTGCTATGTGGATCCTGGGAACTGACCCTGGATCCTCTGCAAGTGGTAACTACTGAGCCACCACTCCGACTGGACACTTTCACTTGCGTGCATGTATGCTTAGAGTCCAGAAGAGGGCACTGCATTCCCTGAAGCTTGATTACAGGTGGTTGTGGCCATATGACACGAGCGAGCATAGTGTACACTTTTCACCTCTGAGCCATCTCCAATCTCTAGACAAACTATTCTAACAATACTTACTATCTGCCATTACTAGCACATTACTTTAAAGTCACTATGGAGATGCAGGCAGGACGGGAAATCACGGTCATGCTCAGACACATCACACTGTCTGAGGACACAGGAGACTCCACCTCCACAACAACGGTAGTTCCTGTGGTCAGTTAAGTGAGCAGCGCAGGGCTGCAAACACCTATAATTCCGACAGTTGAGAGGCAGAGGCAGGCAAATCATTACGATCTTAAGACCAGCCCTGATCCACAAAACAAGTTCAGGCCAACCAAGGCTTGCTTACACAGCGAGATCTTTTCTCTAAAAACCTAAACCAGCAAACAAAAGAAGGAAGAAAATGAAAACACGAGTAGAAAATGAGCATTTTTAACTCAGCATCAAACTCATGACACAGGACGGAGAGCAAAGGCAGCCGTAGCAAGGCTTGCCTACCACCTACGATGATGTCTCTCAGGGTCACTAACAGAGAGCTGGCATGTGCCTGCCAGGGTGAAAAACCTGAGCCAGTTGTTTAATCCCTGGCACTCACTTGGCCATGCTCTTGCGCTACTAGTTTATCAAACTCAATGCACACTTCACAGAGGGCAGAGCTGGCACTTCAGCACAGAAATGGGTGCCAGCCTTCAGCCCCTCCAGGCTTATTACATTTTAATAAAATACTTAATATAAAATCCCGCACAAGTTTTTCTCCTCTAAGGAACTTGTGTTTATTTGTCACCATCACTTCTGAGTCCCCGCTCTGAGAGCCATGACTTCACAATGCAGCACCTGCTTTGACTAATAGGACCAGGGCAAGGGAGGAACGGGCTGGGACAGGAAGGGATAGAGTCCCTACCTAGAGTCTAGAGCATTTGCCTACCATCTACAAGGTGTTCAAGTCTCAGCACAGGATAAAAACAAAAACACAGCAAAGGTAGTTTCAAAATTGTCTTGTCTATCATGTACACAAGAAATCTCCCTCTCAGTATCTTACATAGTTACTTACAGAAATAATAAGCATTTTATTTGTTTTCTGAGACAAGGTCAGGGATAATCCCAGTTGGCCTGAAAGTCTCCATCCTCCTGTCCCTAAGTCCTGAGCTCATAGGTATGCTCCACCATACCCTACCTTTTTGTTTTTCTGAGGCAGAGTTTACGCTGTACTCAGATTAGCCTAACCTGGACTACATAGCCCAAACCAGTCTCAAAAACCACTCAATTCTCTTGTCTCCCAAATTCTGAGACTACTGGCCACGATGCCTATTTTTAGACTTAAAAGTGATGTATGGATGTGTTAAGAAAATCCAAATATAAAGTTGTATTAAAAAAAAAAACATTAAAGTTACCGACCCCCATCTCAGTTCTGTATCTCACAGAATGTTCTTGGATATATGTGGGGTATGTCACATATATACATACATGTTTGTATAGGTTAAAAAAATCCACTCATTTATTGTTATGTGTATGAGTGTTTTGCCTGCATATTTGTATGTGTATCACGTGTGTGCAGGAACCTACAGAAACCTGAGAAGGTATCAAATTCCTTCCAAGTGGAGCCATAGATAGTAGTGACCTGTCACACGGATGCTAGGAACCAACCAAGCCAGTTCTTTCTTCTGCAAGAGCAGTAAACAGTAAGTGTTCTTTGCAGAGCATTCTCTAGTCTTTAGTTCATATCTAGGAAGTTACATTTTGGCCAGTAAGGTGGCTTAATAGAGAAAAGTGTTTGCTGCCAAGCCTGATGCACTGAGTTTAGTTTCTAGGACCCACATGGCTGAAGGAGAGTCAACTTTAGAAAGCATCCTCTGACCTCCATATACTCACAAATGTACACATAAAATAAGTAAATAAACAAAAAAAACAAAATTAAAATTACCACCCGTTGGTTTTAAAGCTAGAGGGCTCAGTAGTTAAGAGCATAGTCTCTTATGAAAGGCCCTCGTTCCACTCCTAGCAGTGTGGATAAACTCAGTCTGTAACTGTAGATCCAGGGTATCTGACACTCTCTTCTGGCCTCCAGAGATACCAGCACTCCCAGATGTACATAGTCACACATAGATACAACATATAAATCATTCAAAAAGAAACAGCAATATTACACTAAGGAAATTAATTCCAAAGTCTCAGTGACTCTTGCTTTAAGTTCTCTAAAAATAACTGGGCCAGTGACATGGCACAGCAGATAAAGGCACTTGTCACCAAGCTTGCTGACCTAGGTTTGATCCCCAGAATCCACATAAAGATAGAGAGAGAAAATTGATTCTGCAGGCTGTCACCTGACCTTCTTATGAATGCAGCGGAACATATGTCCATATTCTCTCCCTCTCCCCCCCTTCTCCTACCCCACACTCCCACACAGCAAATAATGTTTGTTAAATGTTAGTTAATATTGGATCTGGGTAGAGCTTGTGAGGACCTGGCAGTGGACTGGTGAGGTCGGAGAGAGGGTGTTACTAAGATGAAGCAGTTAAGAGCACCAGCTGCTCTTCCAGAGGATCCCGGTTCAAGTCCCAGGACCCGCATGGCGGCTCCCCAGCTGTCTAATTCCAGTTACAGAAACTCTGACACTCATACAGACACGCACACACACAAGCAGGCAGAAAGAAGAACACTTCCAAAAAGGCACAGGAAATTTAAAAAAAAAAAAAAAAAACTAGATGAAGAAGAGAGGAAGCTACCAACAGTATGGATTTCCTTTGTAAATGTTAAAGCAATCTATCTAGACTACGAAGACCTTGCCTAAGGAGATCTGGGTGATTCCATTTTAAAACAAAGAAAGCGCAGTCTGCCAGAAGAACCTTGTACACACCAGGAGCTTGAGCTCCAGTACTCGGTCAGCATCACCCCATCTCAACACTCTACAAGCCCATTTTCCCCAAGTGAAATAGCCAGGCTTGGAGGCCATTCAATGCAATTCCAACCCTTAGGGAGGTAGAGGCAGGAGAATCAGAAGTCCAAGGTCATCCTCTTTTAGAGTTTGGGCTACAGAAAACTCTGTCTCAAAAAATCCATAGAGGACAAGTGACAGACAGCATTGCTTCTCACATTCGTTTAGTCAGAGAGCAGAAAGAGCAGGAAGAGAGACTGCCAGAGTCACAGTGTGCCTGGGTCCCTCAAGCCCTCAGGAGCACTCCCCCACACATGCCAGCTAGCCCTGAAGACTCCTTTATATCTATAGTGAGGATATTGGCTATCTTATAAAACACCAGTTATTAGTTACGCTCGGGACTTCTAAACACAATCTCTGATCTTATGCTTGCTTTATGTTTCAAAGCATAAAACTACCCAGAGACTCACCTTTCTAATTTTTGCTGCAGAACTTGTATTTCCTCCTTCAACTTCCGAATACTCTCTCTCTTACTTCGGATAAGCTCTTTGCTCTTGTACATGTACCTAAACAAATGACAATCAAGTACAAGAGTTCTATCAGCAAGTATCAGTGACAAAACCTCAGTGAAGGTCTCCTCACACAGGCAGTTATCCATTAACCAATACTAAATTTTTATTTTATTTTGGGGGTTTTGGGCTTTAGACAGAATCTCATAGCCCAGAGTGGTCTCCAACTCCCTCTGTAGTGGAGGCTCCCCTTGAATTTCGGGCTAAGTTACGGGGTACCAAACCCACCAGAGTGCACTGCCGTGGATCACACTCAGGCTACAGTTCTCAACCCCAAGGTCAGCAAGGATGGATGCCCACTCTCACCATTATCCCTAAATGCTTTCCTAAAGGTGAAGGCAGTACAGTAGGTAAGTCAAAGAAACAAAAGGTGCAGAGACAGCAGCACAGGAGGCAGAGCTGTTCTTCAGCTGCTGCTTGCAGCAGCCACAAGACCCTAGCAGACTTAGTGAGTTTATTCCAACCCAAAGAGACAATGTCACTTAATAACCAGTACAATCAACCTGATTTCCATCTGCTCAAAGAGAACAGAGTAAAATTTCAAAAACTCAGAATATCAAAAGTTTGATTTACCTAATGATGGAAGGGCTGTACACCAAAATTTGTAGCACATCACAGAGAAATAAAGATGTGAAAACAAAATGATGCTCAGAAGAAAAAGATCACAATCTAAGACGTCATTTCTCCCCAAACTGAGTGACAGGTGTGGCACAATCCAACCAAATATCCCTTATTTTGGCAGAAACTGGCAAGACACTAAAATTTCCATGGAAATGCAAGGAGCCAAAAGCTAAAACCATTTTGAAGCAAAAGACTCTGGAGAGTGTATGGATTCTCTTGCCAAATTAAACAAAATGAAAACAAACAAACAAATTTAAAAATGTCTCAAGTTCCAGGGGGAGTGGGGATGAGCTCTGAGATAGATCTGCTTCCTTACTAATATGCTAATATTGGGTGCTTGAGCTCTCTCGATCTCTCTCTCCCCACCCCAATATAACTGGGTCCTTCTTAGAGAAGCTTTCAAAAAATCAATTTTCCATGTGGTGGCTGGAGAATGAGGGCTTTTTTTAAATGTCAAAGTTAGAGAAAGTTATGTTCCCCAATTTGGATGTAAAACAGAAACTTAAGTATAATTAGAAACTTAGTTGATATTCCAGTGGGTTTGTATATATAGTTTTACCATGACATTGTAAACTAGTACCTGCCTTGCATTTTTTACTCTATTGGTTTACAGTGTCCACAGATTTATGTTTTTATGGATTTATGTTCTGAGCCCAGATATATGCCTAGCTCTTCAGTCACAGTGCTGCACTCTGGAAGGTTCATACAATTGAAATGTGCACATTATCAGCTGTCCAGGTGATCTCCACACACAGTTACATAGCTCACAGTCCTTTCTACTGCCGCGCTTAAAATCAGAGTCAGTTAACCAATACTCACCTATCCATATAGATAATCTGAGGAAATTCCAGCTTATTATGAATTTTCTCAGGCTGCCCAAGAGACTGATTAAACTCAAATCTGGAGAGTTCAAAGGTCAACACTGGAGGCAGCTTTGTAAACCAACGCTGCCAAGGTAACATGGGGAAAAGAGAAGTTACTGTCAAGAAATAAACTTAAAATACCTTTCACCAAACTTCTTTTGATATGGAATTTATATCTAAGACAACTTAATATTAAATAGCATTTAATCTCACCTACTATCTTAAATACTTAGGATTATACTTGAAGAGTATGACCAAACCTCCCTCAGCCTCCAAAACTACTGGCTAGCACTGCGTTCAACCATCACCTTTAGAAATAACCACTGCAGGATACAAGAACTGACCAAACACCAAAGCAAGTCATTCCCTAAGAGTCGTTAGAATTTAAGATGTTGAGATCTTACAGGAAACACCCTAACAGCATGTAACTAGGGGATAACTGCATCCAATAATCATCTAAAAAGACAGACACTGTAAATATATTATGTACTGTTTATTTATAGCTAGCCACAGTTTAAGTCCTGTTTATGAATAAAATTTTAAAATAGTCTCAGGATGTTATAATCTTCCATGTTTCTGAGGAAAATAATCTCTGACTTCCAAGATACAAGTTTCTGAAAAGACAGCCAGGCCAGTGAACCTACAATGGCACCCAGAGTTTCAGAGTAGAATTGCTTCCTGAAATGAAAAGAACCCAGTTGAACACGCTGAGTACAGCTGAGGAAAGCCTGTACTAGCAGAAGCTTTGCTCACCCCACTAGAGGCTCCCACAGGTAGCTGTTGGCACCAGGTACAACTAACTGATCCCCTCACAGCTAAATGTTTTTATCTTTGTTGTTTGCTTGAGACAGGGTCTCAATCACTAAACAGCTACTGCTGGCCTTGAACTTTTAACAATCCTGATTAATCAGTCTTGTAAATGACAGAATTACAAACATAAGCCACCTTGCCTTCGGGTTAAATCTAATTAAACAAGCATAATGACTCTTGCTAGGGTTTTATTTTTACAGACTTCTGCTTTTTACTGGATACCGCTTAAGTAGTAACTACTCATTCCTAAGAGAAAGCATCACTGTACACACAGGGTACAGCTCATCCTGGAGAAGCTGAGGAGGAAGCGCTCTCCATATTCTAGCATCTTCTAGAGCTAAAACACCTCCACAGGCCCATGTCAGGTGCTCTACCTCAAATCAAGTCAGTTTCTCCTATCATAATTCTTAAATGGACAGTTCCAAAAGCCAGTTTTGCCTCAAAAATGTGTGAGAGTAAGCCAAATGAGGTAACGTGGACAATTACACTGCACTGACGCTCACTAATCTCTGCCTAACTGGAATGTTGATGTATTAATTACCCTCACATTAATATATTCTTTCCAACCCATCAAACCTAAGAATCCCACATAAATGAAAATTACATTTTAAAATGTAAAAGCAAAGGCCGAAATTACAAACTGAGAATAAATATTGTAACAGGAAAATATTCTAAATGGCATACCATAAGAGTTATTCACTTTTACTCTCCGAAATATGGAGACAGTGCATTCTCCCTACTCAGGCACAGGTAGGCGTCAACAGAAAGGGAGAAACTTGATCATACTGAAAGCATCAGAAGCAGCATAAACCTTTACACACGTAACTCAGCTTTAGCAGGAACTTCAGAGTGTAAAGACTCATGATTCACATCAACTGGTTAGAGATGGGAGACAGATCCACGTTCTGCTCAGCGTGTGGTGACCTAACATGTGAACTTGTTTGCCTACAAGTTCAGTCCTACTTAATTGGCTTTGTCACTGGCAATATACAGCTTACCTCTTGTCCATACTTCACTGAACGATCAGAAGGAAGCAGTGCGATGTCACCTTCCACCATGGCCCCTTCCAAACACTCGTCTAAGTTGTGGTAACCGTTTACCTGAAGAGGGTACTGGCCGAAGGTCTCGTTGTTACAAAAGGGCTTTCCTAGGCAAAGAGAGGATTGTTCAGTTTCACTACCACCATTTAAAGTCTAGTTCTCTGGCTCCACTGAGACACCGCCTTTTAGGATTCAGTAGTTTCTGAGAACTGGTGAAAAATACACTGGTGGAAGGCATGAGCACGCTACATGTAGCAAACCCAAGGCACTTGCCTTCTCGTCAAACCCATCACCAGAGTCCTGGCTGCACTGGAATACAACTACAGAAGATGCACCAGAGCAACGGAGGCCTGAGTCATGGTTAACTATGCATGCTAGGGCACAGTCGGTGAATGCCAGACTTAGGGGGTTATTACAAACAAATTACATTCTTCAAAAACACGTATTTCAATATGGACACCATGCTCAACACCTGTAGTCCTGGTCCTTGAAAGGCTGACTATTGAGAATTCAAGGCCATCCTAAACTACACAGCAAGACACTGTCTCAAAAAAAAAAAAAAAAATCAATAACTCAAAATATTTCAAGGGAAAAGAAAGGGTAGAAGTGAAGCCCAGTCATACATGAACCACGCTTGGAGGCTGAGGGACACTTCTGACTCAATATGGGCAGTCCTGGGTTGCTTTCTCCACGGGAAGGGATTTCAATACTGATTAAAACAAACTCTGAGGCTAAGTGTTCTAGGTTAGCCCTAGCTCCTTTGTGTGTGGGGCTTACTAACCCACGCAGGCACAAGGAGGAAGTCAGCTTGGGGATCTTCCATCTTCTCCATCTCTTGGGGGTGGGCAGTCTCACAAAATGTAAAATGGGACTATGCTGGCTAGTTTCATGGCAACTTGACACAAGCTAGAGTTATCTGAAAAGAGGGAACCTTAACTGAGAATTTGCATCCATAGGATCTGGCTGTAGAGATTTCTCTTAATTAGTGATTGATATGGAAGAGCCCAGCCCATTGTGGACAGTGCCATCCTTAGGCTGGTGGTCCTGGGTTCTATAAGAAAGCAGGCTGAGCAAGCCATGGGAGCAGATCAGTAGTAAGCAGCACCCCTCCCTGGTCTGCTTCCATCCATTCCTGCCTCCAGCTGTTAAACCGGGATGGACGGCAGAGGTGTATTTCACATACCAGCGTGGACCTGGCTGGCAGGTTCTCCTGCAGGCATACCCTGCCCGCTACCATGAACTTCTCCAACCCAGGGGCTGGGCTGCCCTTTCCTATATGACCCAACTGTTTTGGCTACCTGGTTCCCTTCTCCTTCCCCCCTCTCCCTACATGGCTCAGGGTCACAACTACTCTGGACTCATCCAGATGTCCCTGCCTCTGGCTATGCTCTCCCACATATCTACAATGAACAACCATGTCCTTTCCTTTTTAATTCTTTTTTTTTTCCATTCACTAGCCCTGCCCTGATTTTCTTCAATGATGGATTGTGATGTGGAAGTATAAGCCAAATACATCCTTTCCTCTCTAACTTGGTTTTGGTCATGGTACTTTATCATCACAGCAATAGTAACCCTAAATAAGAAAAGGATGTTTTAAAATTGTATGTATAAATTGAGAATTTAAATAGATACTTGACTTTTTTTTTTTTTTTTGGTTTTTTTCGAGACAGGGTTTTTCTGTGTAGCCCTGGCTGCCCTGGAACTCACTGTAGACCAGGCTGGCCTCGAACTCAGAAATCCGCCTGCCTCTGCCTCCCAAGTGCTGGGATTAAAGGCGTGCACCACCACTGCCCAGCTGATATTTGACATTTAAAAATGCTCATTCTTTGAAGAAATTGTGTGTGGTGATTTATGAGGAAAGTCTCTAACAGGCTCAGGCATGGGAAAACCTCATGCCCAGTTTGTAGGCTTAGGCGGTATGGCCTCAGTAGAGAAGGATGTCACCCGAGGCTGCCTGAGGAATTCACAGCCTCACTCGACTTTCAGTTTGGTCTCTCCTCTCTCAGCTTCCTGCTCCTGGCGCCATGCCTGCCATGACTCCCCACCATCACGCCCTCTGGAATAGCAGCTAAAATTACACTTGATAATTTGCTTTTGGTCATGGTGTTTTACCCAACAGAAAAGTACCTAATGCAGAAGCTCGTACAGAGAATTACTCTCTGGATGGCCTGAAGCGATCAAGAACCTGACCTTGCTGACTTTCTGGAGGAATGTGGAAGACCTTGGAACTAAAGTGTTGACTTAGGCAGAGCTTAAAGGAGTGTTCTAATAGGAGCCAAGCTGCCGAGAGCAAGGAGAGTGCAGAAGCCTGGCAGCCAAGATGAACAGCACCAGGCCAGTCCTGTGATAGTCTGGAAAGAGTCTGGGCCACCTTCTGCCTTTACACTATGAACTTGCCTGAGGCAAACTTTAAAACAGGACTGATTTCTTTGGCAGAGAAAATTTCAAGACTGCATCATGTTGAGTTTACGGCATGGTTATTATTGTCGATGCTTCCATAGGTCTACCATGAAAAAGACATGGGGCAGAAAAAAGGACAAAATGTACGGTTTGGAGAGAAAAGAATACCAGGAAGTTTAATGTTATGGGTAAAACACATGTGGGAGGAAGGGCTGTAACTGTTAGGAGGTTCAGAACTTTAAGGATAGGCTGTTCTGTGTCAGAACAGATGAAGGGTTTCCTCAGGGCAAGACCACACACAGCAAACTTCCAACTTGCAACAGAGAACTCCTAGAAAGCAACAAGAGTAAAAGCCTTTGCTAACGTGACTCAAGAAAGCAAGGATCCAGCCCAAGCTGGCAGCCAAAGTTGGCAATGTCTGTTGTCCATGTGGTGCTGACTTAAAGAGACTTTAAGCCCTTTAAAACTGAAGTCCCAGACAGCAGACACTGAGCTACAAGATGTGGGCTTTGTCCTGGTAGATTTTGGTTTTATACTGATCCAATATTTCCTCACTACGCCCCCACTCCTCCCTTTTGGTATGAGAATGTATATATTCTGTGCCATTATATGTTCAGAATATGTAAACTGCCTTTTGATTGTACAAGGGGCTACAATTAAGAGACTGCCTTAAGTCTCAGAAGAGACTTTAGACTTTTAAATAGAAGACTGTGAAAGACTACAGACAATTTTGGAAGTTAGATTAAATAGTTTACACTACACTATGGCCATGAGCCTACGGAGGCCAGGGAGTAAGATACTGCAGTTTAAATGAGACGTGTTTCTCAGGGTCTCATATCTGAACCTTTTTTGTCCATGAGGTAGCCTTGTTAGCTGAGGTAGCTATGTCTTTGGGAGGTGGACTGTGAGAGTTCACAGCTTTGCCCTGCTTCCCATTTGCTCTGGCTGCTTCATGCTTACAATTAAAGATGTGACCTCTCAGTCAGTTTCCTGCCAGCTGCCAAATGCCATTTTGTTCTCACCACTATGGATTCTAACCCTCTAGACCCAGAAGCTAAAACACTTCTCCATAGTCATGATATCTTATCACAGCAACAGAGCAGTAGCTACTACACATGGTACTGGGCTGTATCTAACACACACACACACACACACACACACACACACACACACACCCCTGTGGCTGTTGGTGTACCAGTTTAAGAATGCACCCAGAGTTCTAGTCCTAGTACCAACAATAAATACATACAGTAAGTCTAAAACACAAGGTCCAGTGGTGGTGCGTGGCTACAATCTCATGGGAGTGAGGCTGATATAGGGAAGAACTGGCCATGGGTTCACAAGCTGCTGAATCCACAGAAGTTTCCATACTACTCTATTTACACACAGTCAAAACCCTGACACTAAACTGTTTAAATATTCAGAGAGTAGACAAGCATTTCTGGCAGTTTGATTCTATAGAACCTGAGATTAGATGGTCCATCAGGAAAAGCAATATAGAAAATTAAGTAGCACTGCCATCAACACAGACATTGTACAATTTAACATGACAATTCTAGGACAAAGACTGTGTCCACTGTACAGATCTAGAGACTGAGGATTCAGACTATGTGCCCATAGTTACACAGAGAAAAGCCAGAGAGCATTCAGTTTGTTGGACTTTCAAGTCTATCCTGTTTCCCTGCAAGGATGCAGTAATGAAAACCAGTCATAGCTGACAACAAACACACAGGACAAAGACCTTTACCTTCTCGGACCCCTTCAGTCAGGAAAGTACCGTAGAATAGCTGCACCATGGGATTTTCAGATTTATTCCTGAGACTGCTGCTATTTTAAAAGAGAGAAGACAGTTCTTGTCAGTTGAATCAAATACATGCTCACGGTACCTTAGTATCTATCTAAGGAAGCAAAGATGCAGCCCAGCTCGGAAACTGACAAGAAGATGCCTGGCACTGTGCTGGTGATGCAATGTGTGAAGCCTGACCTTGGGTCACACTTGGTGACAAATATATGTGTATATACATTTGCTATATATACAGCTATGTCTGATTACATGTATATACAGGGTAGAGAACAGCACAGTAGTGAAGAATGGACTCCCCCCAGAGTTTTACAAGTAAATGCTTACAAATCTTCTTAGTGGCACAATAAGCAGCATGGAAATGTTCTTTTCCTAAAGCTGACCTTACACTGTAGTTAAGTGTGCAAGTTCCCAGTTGCAAAACTATTTCATGGTATTTTATTCTCCAACTCCAGACTTAAAATTATTTAGAAGAGTGAGTTCTTGGCAGCCACACACAGATGATACAGGTCCTCACGGCCCTGACTTCCACCTGTGTCTATGGCTGGGTGGGGTGACTGACCTACATGCTCTGTGAATGAAGATGTCACAGGTGAGTGACATTAAATATAATGCTTCCATACCATACCCCATGTCCACATTTAGGATTCATCTACCCACTTTTAATTACATCTTACAACCAAGCACTTAGTTCAGGTTCAGAGAAACGAAAGTTAAGGGGACAGTCTAGATCTCTAGAGAGAAAGCCAAAGCAGGGTTCAGTGGCCACCAAGAAGTTTGGCAAACACTGGTAATCTCTACTTTAGAAGAGTGACTTCGCCCACCAACTGTTTTCAGCAGCCACTGGGGGTTAGAAGGATGTGCAGACAAACCCTCAACACTCACTTAACATTAACAGCTAGCTGGAACGCATCCTCCAGCCAATCCAGGAGCTTGTGCGTGAATTCACTCACATCTTGCTATAAGAGAGGCATAAATTGCAGTAAGTTAGATGCAATACTGTACTCAGGGAAACAAAGGTCTGCCTTTAAGCCCTCAGATAAATATTCTACTTCTGTGACATAATCTCCCTTTTAGGGGGCAAACTTGCAAAAAAGACATAGGAACAGGGAGCCCAGTGACCAGAGACAAACAGCAGAGCATTGGTGTGATGTGACTAAGCTAGGCCAGGAAGGAAGTGGAACTCTTCAGGGCTGGCCACATCTATATGTGACCAAAACAAAACAAACAAAGCAAAAGAAGAAAACAAACATCATCTCCAATTAGGCATTTTTAAAAAGGCATCTTAAAAAGAACAGACTGGAGTCCCCTGAGTACTGTGAGATGTGACAGAGAAAGGCAATTCTACAAGCTCTTCTGAGAATGCTGGTTAGCTATGTGGCCATGACAGAGTGGACTTCACACTGTAGAGGACGCAGCTGGTGCGACAGCAGCAGCTCTGAGTCAACAGCAGGTGGAGAATGGAAGGGGAAGATTCCATGACTGGAAGAGAAAAGCTGCTTGATTCGAGTTTGATGGGTTGGAAAAGAGGGTTTCTATCCCAGAGTGACCAGACTCAGGAGGCTGAGGCTGGAGGACCTGACATTCAATGATCACCTGGGTTCAATACTGAGACCTGCCTCAAAACACAAACCAAATCAAAAGCTGGACCATCAGACGCAGGACTGACTCTTCTCAATTATCCCTCGGTATAGCTCACTGGATTACTTTTCGAATTTGCTACTGCTTCAAAAGCCTCCGTTGGGATTGAGTCGAGAAAGCCATCCTCCTCTGCTTCGATGCTCTTCCTCCCGCTTCTGCCTCCTTTAGTGCCAGCACCCATGCACCTCTCACTCGTGCACAGACACACCTGCTCTCTAACTACACCTTCGGACAGCAATAAAGGGCAGATGAAGTCAGTCATCTTGCCTAGCTCTGTTCAGAGCTCGTCACACAGTAACAATTCAAACAGTAGTACCACACTAGCAAAGGGTGACTCAGACACTGGCCTTTGAAATACGACAAGGGAATAAAAGTACCTGTTGCTCCTCGGATGATCTGAAGGCCCCTTTCAGTAGATCCAGAGCTGCAGAAGGATCTACAAATTTTCGATTTGATCCCAACAACAAAGCAAATAAATACTGAAGCTCTTGCATAAACATGATATTTCTTTTTTCCTAGAGAAAACACAGCCAAGATCTTATTTGCAAAGTTTGGAGGAACAAAGAAAAAGTTATCAACAATCACTAATTCACATTTACCAAGGTCTAGACCAGTGAGACTGACAGAGGGACCAGATGAGGACAGCAGGTGTGACCCTAGAGCACAGGGGAGGTGTGAAGCAGTCAGGGAACATGCTAAGGAATGTTTTGGAGTTTCTTGCAGCTGGCCGCCCACATAAGAGGATGTACTGCAGCATGGTGCCATGCAAGGGCAAGATGGATGCAGTCCAAGAAGGGCCTGGCTCGGCCTCAGCTATCTGCTCTGCATCCCCTGACCTCAGCAGCACATGGCAGAAGAGAGACAGCCCCTGGAGAACAGCTTCTGAGTGTCGCCAACAGTGCAGCACTAAGGTTAAATAAAACAATGCCTCACTGCACTTTCTTGGGACTGTTTCCTAATTTTATTTTACTTAACTGTATCTTTGTAAGCTCTTACTTCTTATCCCAAGGAGGGAGAATGACTTAACCAAGGATTATCACAGTTCCCACACTCAGCCCAGCAACACAGAAACTCTGTATCAGTGCCAACTTACAGTGTGACTTCGACAATTTTCAAGGATGTTCTGTGGCAGGCTATAACTGAGAACAAGTCTTCGAAATTCAGGCAACTGAAAGAGAGACTAAAAGAAAGAAATTCATTCTCAACTACTTTCAAAACTGTTGAGGCCTGCTCCTTTTAATATAACTGTGGCCATTTTGTATTCAGTCTCCATATTGCTGAAAAGGTGAGTACAGGCTCTCTCCGCTACCCAGAAGGAAGTATCCGTAGCTGACACTGAAAACTTCTCCTAAAAGGCCATAGCACTGTGGCTGTATTACTGATGCTGCTATCTCAGTGCTCTGAAGCTCCCCTGTGCACCACAGTCCACCATTCCTCTTACCTCACTTAGGACCAATCAGCTTAAACATCAGCCAAAATGTCGAACTGCCTTCACCCTTGCCTCTTACTGTCCATATGGTTTGTGTGGCAGTTCCTGAACCTCAACAAAAACAATTGCAGTTTTGTTTTCTAAATTACCTAACAGGGTCTTATTAGATAATTTAGGCTGGCCTTGTACTCCCTACGTAGCCAAGGCTGGCCTCAAATTCCTGATCCTCCTGCCTCAGACACCTGACTGCTAGGATTACAGGCATGTTTAATTATAGGTGTAGTATTTCAAAGCCAGGCGTGGTAGCTTGGAGTAACCGCAGTACTCAGCTGAAGCAAAAGGAGTACAGTGACTTCAGGGACACTGGGATCCAGGGAGACCCAGGCCTGTCACTACACTGTGAAATCCTATCTCTAATCATTATCTTGTTTTTAAAGTATCTATACTGTTATGCTACCAATTCTTCTACTATTATAAGAAAATGAATGGGCTGGAGACATGGCTCAGAGGTTAAGAGCACTGACTGCTCTTCCAGAGGTCCTGAGTTCAATTCCCAGTAAACACATGGTGGCTCACAACCATCTGTAATGGGATTCAATGCCCTCTTCTGGTGTGTCTGAAGACAACTATGGTGTGCTCATATACATAAAGTAAGTAAATCTTAAAAAAATAAGAAAATGATTATGCACAAAGATTAATAAAATCATCAATTCTTTTAGGTAGTAAAAGAAACAATGCCTAGAAAGAGGAATGAACAATGCTGGATTAATACATATAGATACAAACTTAGTAACAGAATTAGGTGTCATCAAAGTGATACTGCAGAAGTTTGGTTCCTGGAACAGGATGTCTCCCAACTGCCTGTAACTCCAGCTACAGAGAACCCAACACCGTCTCTCTGCATCCTTCGGCACCTGTGTGCACATAGTATGTGTGCATATATGGACACAAATAAACAGAAACCTTTTATAAAAACTGGTTTGAAAATGCATTCATCACGTCCCTCCTCTGCAGTGGGACAGTTAACTGACAAGCATGTGTGCATCCACACGAGCAATCTCAGAAATACACCGTGTGTGACAGAGCTGGGCACAGAACTGGCTCAGGCCTATAATAAGCACCAAGACCCTAAATCAGAAGGACTGCCTCATGTTCAAAGCTAGCCTGGACTATACAGTGAGTTTTGGGCCTAGCTTTGGGCTGCATGGGAAGACTCTCAATGAAAAATAAATGAATAAATAAATAAAGGTTACACAAAAGTGTAATTCTATTTAAGGCTATACACATGTATGATTAGGTCTGTGTTGGAAAGAAGGTGATGACAGATGGGACTCAGTAGTACTTGGACTTATCTGTCCATCCATCCATCCATCCATCCATCCATCCATCCATCCATGATATTTTCAAGACAGGGCTTCTCTGTAGACCAGGCTGGCCTTGAACTCACAGAGATTTTTTGCCCGCTTTTGCCTCCTGAGTCCTGGGACTAAAGGTGTGCGCCACCACAGGCTGGTGCACTGGGATTTTGTATAACATTCACTTTAAGACAGCGCTGAACGTGTACACTCAGAGACCAGAAAGTGCTGGGTGTTCTCCTCCATCATTTTCTACTTATTCCCCAGAGTCAGGATCTCGCCTGGAACCTAGTGGGGCTTTCTAAGCTCAGCTGGAATGAGCCCAACGATCTATCTCCATCCACTGGAAGCAGAGGTTATCGCCATCTAGACGTCTGGCCTGTTACAAGGGTGCCGACTTTGATGCTCATGATCATACAGTGAGTGGACTTAACTGCTGGACCATTTCTCTAGCCTTGTAATGGTCACTTCTTATCTGAGTGGTAAGAGCAGCATAGTTCACCATCTCCGCATTCTGTCGTGTGCGAGTAGGTTTATTTCTAATGGTTCATTATGTAGTTAAGGCTGGTTTCAGACTTTTGGTCCTCCTGCTTTTTAGCTTGAGTGCAGAAACTGCAGATGTGTACCACCATGCATGTCCCGAATTCAAAAGTCTAAAGCGCTCAATACGTTTTCAGGTTTTGAATCTGGTATCCTACTGTTTCCTTATAACCTCCAACAACTATTCCAAAAATCTATCTGCCATTTTACCAACCTCTCAAAAAAAGAGTCTAAATGAAAACAGTTCATAAAGATAATAAGCTTGTTCAGTATCTCTCACAGCAGTAAAGGCTGAGGGCATTCTGACTCTAGGGTGCGCCTGTCTCCCCACACCTAAGACAGCTGCAGTCGGAGACTAACTCACTGGCAGGCCTACTTTCTACAGAGTGTTTATGACCAGGTCTCTCAGATCGTGGCTGCTATGGAATGCACCACAAAGCTCAGCGGGACTTGCGGCCACCTCCTGCTCTTGCCTTAAAGGTGATTACAGATCTGAGTCACCCCACGTGGCTTTGCTCCCCCTATACTCGCTGTACTTTTAATTTTAAGTATGTGTTTACTAAGGGGATGGATGGGAAAGCAGCACACACACATCAGGTCATTTGTATGGAAGCCTGCAGGAGTCAGTTCTCTCCATTCTTCACCAGCCAGTCCTAGCCATCTTGCTCTCACACAGGTTACTTACTTTTTATGCTTTACTCACGAATGTTCTGTATGTAGCTACATAATAACCCAAACCCCAGCCACCTTCACACCTCTGCTTAAAAGCCTCGACCAGCCAAGCTACCCCCGGCCAACCTACAGCAGCAGCACTCGAGCTGAGTTCTCTATTGCTGTGATGAAATACCATGACCGAAAAGCAAGCCAGGGAGGAAAGGGCTTATTCAGCCTACACATTCACATCGCTGTTGGTGGACAAAAGAAGGTAGGTCAGAAACTCAAGGAAGGCAGCAACCTGGAGTGAGGAGCTGCTGCAGAGGCCATGGAGGATTGCTGTTTACTGGCTTGCTCCTCACTGCTTATCAGCCTACTTACTTACAGAACCTAGAACCTCTAGGTCAGCGATGGCACCACTCACAAAAACTGGGCCCTCCCGCATTCCTGACTAATTCGGAGACTACCTTACAGCTGGATCTCATGGAAACATTTCCTCAACTGAGGCTCCTTCCTCTCTGGTGACTCTAGCTTCAAGTTGACACAAAACCAGCCAGTACATCTTCCTTCACAATGTCTTTGTGGCATTTATCACGGCCTGGTTCTCTAAACCAAACTGCAGGAGAGTACGGGCTTTGTCTTAGTCACTGCTGCTTCCATGGTCTAATCAGAGCCAGGCATACAGTAAACAACGTCTTTTGGCTTGAGTGGCTAGGTGGATGTCATAGAACCATAGAACAGACACACTGTAGGCAGGGAGAGGGAGGAACGTATGAAGCTGACGGTGCGAAGGAAATGTTTTTGTTAAGTGTGTGATAGCTAGTCTATTCTATGTCAACTTGACACACAAACTACATCAATCTAAGAGAAAGGAACTTCAACTGAGAAATTCCTCCCTCCGTAAGATCCAGCTGTTAGTGAGCAATGGGGGAGGCCCAATCCATTGTGGGTGGTAACATCTCTGGGCTGGTGGACTAGGTTCTGTAAGAAAGCAGGCTCCACAAGCCATGCAGAGCAAGCCAATAAGCAGCACCCCTCCACAGCCTCTGCCTCGGCTCCTGCCTCCAGGTTCCTGTCCTGACTTGCATCAATAATGAACAGTGGTATCAAAGTGTGAGCCAAACCGTTTCCTTCCTATGTTGGTTTGAAAAGAAATGGCTCCCATGGACTCATGTGTTTGAATCCTTGCCTATAGGGAGAGGCACTATCAGGTCTCGACTTTTTGGAGTGGGTGTGGCCTTGTTGGAGGAAGCATCACTGTGGAGGCTGGGTCTGAGATCACACACACCCAGCGTGGCAGTCTCCCTCTGCTGCCTGCAGTTCAAGATGTAGAGCTCTCAGCTACCTTTCCAGTACCATGTCTAATTTCGTGTCACCATGCTTTCCTCTATGATGATTACAGACTAAGCCTCTGAACTGTAAGCCAGCCCCAATTAAATGTTTTCCTTTATGAGAGTGGTCTCTTCATAGCAATAGAAACCCTAACTAAGACACTCCACAACTTGTTTTTTGGTCATGTGTTTTGTTGTAACAACAGACATCCTAAGATAAGCTGTACCAGGAGTAGGGAACTGCTGTGGCAGACCAGACTATGCTGTTTTAGGGAGGACTGTGGAAGGGTTTTGGAACTTTGGGCTAAAGAAGCCACTGAGTATTAAGAGTTCAGTGGACTATTCTGTAGGAGCTTGGAAGAAGGTTGTGAGCAGGGCAAATGATGGAGGCCTGGCTCCTGACTTTTCAGAGGGAAGCAAAGACTCTACCAGGCTTCTGTGTGAAGATTCTGTGGTTCTGGCTAGCTGGGCTGAAGAATCAGTCGTGATTAACAAGATATCAGTACGACTAAAGTGAAACCTTTGCTTTGCTGGAACAATTGACGCTGGTCGGCTGGAGCTGTGAAATTTAGTGGTCATTAAGAGCAGACCACTATCACTGAGGTGGAATCTTCTGGGAAGTGCTTCTCTGAAAGCACAGAGAAGCAATGCTTCAGAGGCAGCCAAGGTAGAACCTCAAGCTGGCAGGCAGACTTGGGACCGTGAAAGGGTCTCGGACAGTGGCTTGGCATGTGAGAGGACAGCAGAGGCCACTGAGGAGGATGCAGCGTTAGCAGTAGAAGCCCCTGAATTGAAGGGGTCATGGAAAAAGCTGAGACTTTGCACCATGAAGAGAGCCCAGGAGAGGCTTAGTTGCAGTAGACTCCAGCATTTGAGATACTAGTACCACAGAGAGATCACAATTGGTCGTAACTGCTGAGCCATCTCTCCGGCTCCAGGAAATACTTAATAGCCACTTCTCTTTAATAAAATCTATCCACCTGCTTGGCTTTACTAAGAACCTGAAAGTATTCTCTTCTGACGTAAAAGTACATTCAGTTAACTCCTATGTAGTGTTGTATACAAGGATCCATTCAGTTAACTCCTATGTAGTCCTGCACACAAGGATGTAAAACACAAGTACTTTGAACTCAGCACATCTACAGCCTTATCGGCAACTTCTGCCACAAGGTATTCCTCCCATGTCAAACGGCACTGAGCTATCTGGTCACTCCTCTAGACCTTGAGTCCTACGGATTTCACAGTCCTCCTTCCCCAAGAGTGTTTTCACAGGACTGGGACTGCGGCTCAGTGACAGAGTGTTTGGAGTAGATGACTATATGTGTGTGTGTATTCATATCTAATTCATGCAGAGCTAGCATGGTGGTACATGCCTAAAACCCTATCACTTGGGAGGTACAGGCAAACGGATCACAAATTTGAGGTCCGTCTAGGCTCCATAATGAAAACGAGTATTTTTACAGTCCTCTTTCCAGGATGCCCATCTGCCAAGCCCCTACTCCAGGCTACCCTGAATGGTATTCATTAACTGCTGACCCCGAACACTTAAGGTATTTATATCTCAATACTGTGCAGTTTAGACATCACCAATTCTCAGTCCAAACACACAAAAGTAACTACAACACAACAATGCTACAACAAAGACTACCTACCCAGTTTTACACAGTTTGATTCAACTTATACTTCACATGTTTCACTTTAGCAAACTATGAAATTATATCCAGGAGAAAATGGTTGTCTCTTAAAACACCATACCTGAATAACAGCACTGAACCAACATGTGTTGCCAACATTTTTCAGCCCAACCGGCCAACCATCCACTCTCCTCCAGTTATTGGGATTGTGGTTTTCTCCCCAAACTTCACAGCGTTTTCTCTTTGAGCGCTTAGTTTCTGCAGTGTTAGCCTCATGCGTTCTGTAGCATACCAACACCACATAGCAAATGAAGAAGAAGAAAAAAAAAAAAGTTAAAGAATGATTTACTATACAGACCGTGTTGGTAAATCTGAACAGATGATTCAATTCCCAGGATAACCATCCATTGGACAATCAGTGTCTACATAATAGCTCTGCAGTTTTAAGTAAGTGAAAAGAGAGGTTTAAATACAAACGTAAGCCCTTCCATCAGAAACTATTACTAGTAAGACACAGTAAAAATGAGTTGAGGTTCCAGGCTATTCATTCCTACCACATTAAAGGTTTACACTCAACCATGATATCCTACTGAAGGGCTTGCACTTACCAGAGACATAGGCTCATTATTGGTTTTCCTTAGTAACTGGGAACAAAATTTGTAAACTTCTACTCAAAGACTACAGACTGGGTTAAGAGCCTCCATGTCCTTTACTTTTCAGAGTGAACCAAGGGCCAAGCTGTTGGCACACACCTGGGATCCCAGCACTCTAGAGGGTGAGGGAAAAGGGTCACAGATTTCAGGCCATTATGAGACACCCCCTAACCCCCAAAAATAGAAAAAGGAGTAAAAGAAGAGGGAGGTGGGGAAGGGAACTGAATAAGCAAAGACTGTTCCTTAGAGAAACTATCTTGGAGCAATAAAGGGGCAGAAAGAGCCAGGAGTAGCTTTCCCAGAATGCAACAAAGCAATCACGAGGAACGAAGATCATAAATTAAAGGAACAACCTATTAAGATCTCTGTTGTCAGTCTGAATGTTAGGAGACTCCAGGAGACTCAAGGCAATGGCTGCCTGAAGGTCATCTTTGTTGTCGTGAGTGAGGTCTATCACTTCTGTGAGGAAGCAGAAATTCCATTAGTTCCTGTGCTCAAGAAGGAAGGAAGGTAAAACATTTCCAAGCACATGTATCCCTAATTCTCACCAGTGGCTCCTCTGTACACACCTTGTAACTGTCTCAGAGTCACATGAACAACATAACATAGCTGTGCTGCAATCTTATCCCGACAGTTCCCAAGTGAGTGACTAACAATGCACCAGAGCTGGGGATGGCCAGTGCACAGAAAACTGGCTGCTTAAGCAGAAAGACCTGAGCTCAGGTTCCAGCATCCATGTAAAAAGACAGGCACGAGGGTAACATGCCTATATTCTCAGTCCTGGGGGAGAAGAATGGACTTGGTGGCCTGGCTGCTTAGCCAACTGGTGAGTCCCAGGTTCAGTGAGTAGCCCTGTCTCAAAACGAAAGTAAGGTAGAGTGGCTGGAGAGATAGCTCAGCAATTAACAGCACCTACACGGTGGCTCACAACCATTCCTAACTAAAGCTTTTAGGGGTCCAACACCTACACAGTGGCTCACAACCATCCCTAACACAAGCTTTAGGGGTCCAACACCCTCTTTTGGCCTCTGAGGAGCACTAGGCAGCACCCAATGCACTGACATACACACATGCAAAACACTTATATACATAAAAATAACCAGAACTTTAAAAATAAATGAGATAGACAAAGACACCTAAAACAAAACCTCTGATCTACAAACACACACACACACACACACACACACACACACACACACACACACTAAATTACATTAATACCCCACAAAGTCAAAAATACATTTCATACCTGTAAGCTAATTGCCTTTATTATTGTAAAAATATCTTTGTAAAACATCCTAGCACAGGATAGTCAACTGTACATATAGTATTCTTTGATCAGTGGAGGGCTAGCTTTATTAAGTTGGCTTATGACCTAGTACAGACTTACAAAAACCAGTCACGAAGAAAATATATTTAAAGCCAGCCTGGGCTACAAAGTAAAGTAAGGGGAAGGAATGAAAAGAACCCAGGCCTGGCTCCCAGCGATGGCTCAGTGACCAGTCAAAGGGTCAATGACATAAATGAGCAATCGGTCGCTGTCGTCTGCTAGTTCAGAGAAGACTAGGGCAGGACACCTACTTGCTAAGAGATCTTTGCTGGTGGCACTCCCTTCTACTTCAGATGGTTCTGTAGCCGCTGTGTCGTGACCAGGCTCCTTTACTCTTTGGTCTGTGAGAAGGCTGACAGCCTGTGTGATGTCACCATTACTGGCCTAAGAGGAAAAAAAAAAAACTTTCTGAAGTAAAGCATGGCAGAGTTAATAGTGTGCGATAGTTTTGGCGCTGTTCTTTTACTACCATGGTGACACAATGAACAGACCAAGCCTAATCATAGCTCTGAGGCAGGGAGCAGGCAGAGAGCAGGCAGTCTCGTGAAGGCAGGGAGACTGGTGCACCTGGGGATGGATCAAGCCAGGTGACAGCAAGAGACTGAGCTGCAACATGAAAAGCAAGCCACAGCCTTGCTGGACAGTTCAGTCATTTCAGGAGCCTAACTTGACGGAACAGTTAGGACACATCGAGTCACTAAAGGGAACTGGCAGCTAACACAGGTGATAAGTGCATTCAGCCTAGACAGTAAAGTCATGAGCAGTCACTGTATTTTACAAGGTGACATACCTGTTTTGAACTTCTTACTAGGAAAACATTCTAAAAGGCACAACAATGCCCCTGACATTACCCAATCATAGACTCATGTTTTCTCTATACTGCCTATACCTGCTGGCTATTTTGAAACTAGGTGTGCTACCATTTCCTTGGGTAACATTCAGAATGTATTCTTTCAAAATATAACCAACAATGCTTAAGAATCTCACATGTTAAGAGCAGACAAGTTTCCTTCTGGAGTCATTTTTTGTCTGTTGGTCACATATGGATGCTCCCACAGGCTGCCCCCCACTGTACGTTCCCACCATCTACTTCAAAGTTTCGATGTTGAAGAGACCGCCCACCTGAGCGGGAGGGGTCCTGCTCCTGTTTTCACCTGCTATAGAAATAGTGGGTACTGACACACCTGTAATGTCAAACTGCTTCAGAGCCTGTCAGCTAAGCTGGGTCTGGAAACTAACCTTTAACGCTTCATGAAGGAAGGAAGGATCCTGGATGCCTGTGATTTCTCGCAGCTGATTTAACAGCATCTGGCAGCTCTGTTTTTGAGAAACAAAATCAGATACGTGTCAGAAAGCATTCCTGGGTACCTTCTGGACAGACAGGTCCCCAAAATTTGCACTTTTCACTTTATAAAGCACTGGCAAGCTGCATGTAGCAAGTTACTGATGGTCAGACACATTGTAAAATGTCAAGTCTATCATCGGTCTCCACATATACTTTGAGCAGTTACAAGAGATATATGACTCAACAGAAAACTCCAAATACCCAGGACACTTGAAACCAGTCAGCCTTAATGTACGTTAAGGAGCCTTGGGCTTTCCTTTCTGGGAACGGTGCATCAGAA
>NW_021628146.1:0-43760 GCF_004785775.1 Grammomys surdaster
AAAAAAAAAAAAAAAAAAAAAAGAAAGCCAGCACTTTCTCAACTATCAAGATGTATAGTTCCGAAAGAACAAGCTATGGGTGCTCCATTCATCTGAACCAGAGAGGTCTAACTAACTACACAGATCATCTTAAGACCCCTTCTCACCCTAAGTGCTCACCCTTCCATCCTGGTTGGCAGTCAGAGCCAATACAAAACACCTTTGGACAAGTAAACCTCAACTGAAACAACGGGCTGTCTTTTTAGTAAGTTTTGTCAAAGAGTATTTCAGTGAGAAACTATCTAATTTATACCATAGCTAAAGTTGTTCCAGGATTAAGTCCTAACTCCAGGCTTCACCATTACGTTCAATTAGTAATGTCTCAGAGAGACAGCCTCATATACTGCCAGCTGAAACCGAAACAGTATCCTATGGTCTTCAACAGCTGAGGGCCTGCTGGCAACACTTAAGTACCACAACTAGAAATAACCAACTGAACAGCCCTCCCCAGGCCTGGAAAGGGGATCAGAGCATTTTTCTTGTCACAAACTCAGAAGCTAGAAATGTAATCTTCCCACTGAGACAGCAGTCTTGGACATTATGGGTCTTGAGAAACCCAGCCACCAGAGTTGGGCTGGGAAGGGGTTATCAGGCTGAGATTCTACTTTGGCAAAAACTGGAAATATAAGCAGGTATTTGTTTTGTTTTGTTTTTTTCTAATTCCATTTGATTTCACCGTGTAAAAGGTGTGTGAATCTATAAATCTGAAGCCTACAAAATTTTTTGGAAAGTCAAAACATATATGAAAAATCGTGGGAGAGTAGGAGGGGAAAGAAGCATGATAAAAATACCAAACCGGGACAAAGGTGGAAAGGATGGACAGACCCCAATAGCCACATCTCCAATGCAGAGACAGTAAGAGTCCCAGCACGAATTGAGTGCTAACATACACCACCTACTTCTGTGCTGTTCTGAAAGCTCTGTAGGTATTAACTTACTGGTGCTGCCTTAGCTCATTTAAACCTCCTAGCACACCTACGACCACAGAGGAGTAACTTAGAGTTACTGCTGGGGTGGGTGTGCTGACAACCAGCATCTCTAAGGAGACAAAGAAACAGAAGCAAATACCCTCTTAAAGTAAATCAATGCAAACATTTTTTGGGGGGAGGGGGCTGTATTTTGACTGTGAACTCTGTATGATACTAAACTTGTATTTTAAAAGCTGATTACTCAGTGGTACAATGTGTTATTGGGAAGTCGGAGACTAACAACTGTGGAATTCTACTACCAGCCAAGGCAAGCATCATACAGTGTTAATATTCAAAAGTGGTTTGCTTTGCATAGATGTTTTGTCTGCATGTTCATGCCTGGTGCCTGGGGAGGTCAGACAAAGGACTGGATCTCCTGGAACTGGAGTTACAATGTGAGCTGCCATGGGAGTGCTGGGAATCGAACCTGGGTCCTCTGGAAGAGAAGCCAATGCTCTTCAGCACCGAGCCATGTTTCTAGTCCCTTAAATGTTAACTTTACAGGGCCAGATTTGATGGCTCATACCTGGCATCCCAGCATTTGAGAGAGAGATGCAGAAGAAATTTTACAAGTTGGGAGGCCAGCAAAGTCTGTCTCAAAAAACCAAACAGGAAGAATTACAAGTTTATTTTTATAATGGCCAACCAAAGTCATCATACACCCATAGTGCCCCAGTTCATGCTCTGGCACTTCACAGAAGCAGATTTTAAGATTAGTCCACTCTACACCACTCCACAGAAAGTACAGACCAGTGCAAACAAGACAAAGCCTGTGCTCTATTCTGATGAAGTAAATGATAGCAAGTACCGACAGGTTTGCATTTCCTTAACTAAATTCAGTTTTCAGGGGCAGTAAAGAAACGGACCACCCATCTAGCGGATGGCTGGCCACACCCCTCAGCTGTAGTGACTAGAGAGCCAACCAGACTTCCCTCCTCTCTCTCTCTTAAAAACTTATTTATTTTATTTATATAAAGACACTAGCTGTCCTCAGACACACCAGAAGAGAACATCCAATCCCATGTCAGATGGTTGTAAGTCGCCATGTGGTAGTTGAGAATTGAACTCAGGACCTCTGGAAGAGGAGTCAGTGCTCTTAACCGCTGAGTCATCATCTCTCCAGCTCCCCCAGATTTCTCTTATTCTCAAAATTTTTTCAATATTTTTGATTATATTCTTTGCCCTCCCAAATCCTCCCTTTCCCACCACCCATCCAACTTCATTCTGTCTATTTGTCTGTCTCTCTCTTTCTCTCTAACAAAACCAAAAAAAAAAAAAAACCCAAAAAACAAAACACCCAAAAAAAATCCCACCAAATCATAACAAAAACAAGCAAACGTGGAGTCCGGGGTTTGTGTTGGTCAACTGCTCAGTATGCCTCCCAACGACAGTGTAGTTGACACACCCACAGTCACTTCACTGGAGAAAACTGAAACTTCTTCTCCCAGGCAGGTTGAACAATTGCAAATGCCTTCTTGGTTAGGGATGGGACTTTCTGCTCACTTCTCCTCCAAACTGGGAAAGAAACTGTAGCCAGTAACAGACCAGTACCAGCTGAGCAGTCAAGGCAGCTCAGCCTGAAGCAGGACTACATGAAGTCCAGGCAATGTCTCCACACCAATGTTGACCTATGTGCTGGGAGTCAGAAGGGTATGGACATAGAATGAGAGGTGTGGACGGGGTTGGGGGTGGGAGTGGGGCTAATCAAGGGACTCATGGCTTTTCTGAGCCCCGCCAGATCTCTGGGAATTGGGCCACTACCTCTTTTCCTCCTTTTATAACTCTTGGCTATCTAGCTATTTTCACAGAGCTGGGCTATCATTTAGCATGCAGATGGGAACATAGTGCATTAGAGGTTGTCTGTTGGTCGTTCTGGCAGTCTTTTTAGAGCCAACTAGTTTGGGCCAGCCCACCCTGGCCACAGATCCAGTGTGCAAAGAGACTAGTACAAGTGTAGCTAGGAGGGCAGGTATATTGGAGCAAGCCAGTAACTTGCTCTCAGGAAGACCACTGAGGATCTGGGACTAGCCTGAGCTACATACACAGTTCCATCCAGACCAGCCCGGGCTACATAATGAGCTCTAGGCCATCCACATGGAGAGACTTAATCTTAAAATCAACAAGGGGAAGGGCTTATGGCCTACCTCCTAGAGGACCTAGGGGCAGATAGTGGTTGCTGGGAGAGAAAGACAGTTCTTCAGTTGTGTAGCCACTCGTAAGTTGTTCTTACACCTGTAAATAACCTCTCACCCATGCTCCTGAAACTGTAATCAAACCCATGGGTCTCCGAAAAGACATCAACGTAGGAAGAGAAAGGGGGATCATCAGGACAAGGGGGGTAATGGGGTGAAAATGATTAAATATATATACATATAAAAGTCACAATGAAACCCACTGTATGCAATTAACACGTAACGGAGAGCTGGGGCAGAGACAGCTAAGAGCACTGAGGATATGAGGTTCAATTCCCAGAACCCATCTGGCCTCCTCAGACACTGTACACACATGGTCCACAATACACGCAGGCAAAACAACTATTCACAAAAATGTTTTTAAATGGTGAGTAGGTATATATATGTGTAAATAATACTTGAGGCTGAGGCAAGAGGGTCAGGCACTCAAGACCAGCCTTGGCTACAATGAAAACCAGCCCGGGCTGCAAGAAAACTGTCTCAAAACAATGAAATGAAAATTTTATCTGGCAGCAGTGATATAAACCTTTAATCCCACAACTCAGGCAGTGACAGGTGCATCTCTGAGTTTGAGGACAGCCTAGTCTACTGAGTGAGTTCCAGAACAGTCAGGGCTACATAGTGACAAGACCTTGTCTTGGGGAAAAAAACTTGAGGGAGGGAGGGAGGAAGACAGACAGACAGAAAAAGAGTGTTGGGGAAGAGGGAAAATGAATATTTCAACTAGGTCACATAGGGATAACAAAGTCAAAATGGGATGAAAATACCCACTGGAGTAATTATCTAGCTTGTATAAAGGAAGGGAGAGAAGGAGGGAGGCAGGGGCTGGAGAGATGGCTCAGTGGTTAAAAGCACTAGCTCTTCCAGAGGTCCTGAGTTCAACTGCCAGCAACCACATGGTAGCTCATAACCACCTATAATGAAATCTGGTGCTCTCTTCTGGTCTGCAGGAATATATGAAACAGAACACTGCATATATAATTGATAAATAGAGAAGGAAGGAAGGAAGGAAGGAAGGAAGGAAGGAAGGAAGGAAGGAAGGAAGGAAGGAAGGAGAGAGGCCCAGGATGTCAACTGGTAAAAGCATCTGCATTCCAAGTCTGGTGACCTGAATTTGGTCCAAGACTATACATAAGAGCTGGAAGGAAGAACTTGCCGCACAAAGTTGTCCTCTGATCTCCACACAGATGTGGACACACATCACCCACTCCAATAAGTTAAAATTTAAAGCATTTATAACTAAGGGTTTAAAACAATAATTTAGCTTACAGCCCCAAACAAAAAGAATTTATTACTTAATAAATATAAATAGCTCACTTTCTCCCCCTCAAAACCCAAGAGAAAGAAGTCCCAAAAGTACTAGAACAGAAAGAAGAAGGAACTGACCCTTCTCCCCATTGCCACCCCTAAGGGCTACCTCTGTTAATCTCACCAGAACCGGTGACCAGGAGTATTTCTCAGACTACATATCATGTCCTATGCCTTGCTTTAGAAGACCTAAGAGAATGCTTCTTTCTTTCAGTACACACCCAACTAAATATGAGAAAGGAGACCACAAAGCCATAAGCCATGTGGAACACGCCTACAAAGCCTAAGAAAATCAACACCCAACAGTGTACTATGTGGCCAAGACAACAGGAAGCTGGGCCATCGGGGTCACGTGCCCAGTTTTAGACATGTCGGCACAGTAAAATAAATGTCTTTGTCCGGCGTATCCTGCTCGGGCACTAGGTGACTGAGGGGTTTTAGGTTAGGATGAGTTCAGACGGAATGTGATAAATGTCTTTGTCCAGCGTGTCCTGCTCGGGCACTAGGTTACTGAGGGGTTTAGGTCAGGATGAGTTCAGACGGAATGTGAGAAGGTCAGCGGCTCTGCAGCAGACAGATGGGGGACACTGTATGTGCAGAAGTGTCTTTACATGTTTGTGTACATGCTGTGCTATACATGCATGTAGGTAGAAAGACAAGCTCTGCAAGTTGGTTCTCTCTCCTTTCTCTACGTGGGTCCCAGAGATGAAACTCAGTTAGGTTGTTAGGCATGGCAGCAAGCACCTGCTATCTGCTATGCCATCCTACTGGCTCAGAAAAGGTATTTACAATTTTTAATATTTTGATTATTTATTATTTTTACATGTGTTGGTGTTTTGGCTGCATGTATGTCTGTGCACCATATGCATTGCAGTGCCCACAGAGGGCAGAAGAGGGCTTCAGATCCGCTAGAACTGGAGTTGTAAACTTGTCTTGAGTGCTGGGAATTGAACCTAGGTCCTTAGGAAGAGCAGCAAATGCTCTTAACTAAAGCATCTCTCCAGCTCTTGAGAAAGGTGTTTTGTTTTTTTGCACATGTTAACAACTATTTCAGAATGGGGTGAGGGACAGACATTACAGCTGAGTGACAGGGTGTCTGAGCAGGATGCTGGTGGGAAGCAGAAAGGTAGAACACATCCTGACATCTCAGACAACAGGAAGAAAGTTTTTAGTTAAGTATTCTCAGATGGATGTGAAAGTGGGTGCAACTGACTCCACAAAGGCGTCCTTTGACCTTTCCAGGCACATGTGGCACGAAGGTCCTCCGCTGTGCACAAGCACACATACACACACACAGACACACACACACTCTGTATATGCACACTGCACACACACCAACAGTAACAGGAAAAACTAGAGGGAGAGCATGACCAAGGGAAGATACTCAACATGTCCACCCTGAGCTTCCATGTGCACATGCACAAATACCTGCCCACACACCGGACACCGTCGCCCACTATGAACAACAGGGCCATCAGACACAAAATGTTAAATCCTGTACAAGTCCATGGACACAAAACACTCAAAGCAGATAAACAGACAGAAAGAATTGCCACTGCCAGACATTAGGGCAAGAGACAGGGAATGACATCATAATGGATATGAAATTTTCTTTTAGGATCATCAAAATCTGGAGAATTAAAAACACAAACAAACAAAGAGGGAGTCCTGTTCTGGGGCACAGCGTGCCTGGAACTCCTGCCAGACTGCTGGGATGATAGCTGCACACCACCATTGCGTAGTAGACTCAAATTTAAATTGCATCCAAGAGTCAAGCAGCAAGCTGCTGGAACCACTCCTGCCGACGTTTAGGCTGGCTCGTCTGGCAAGCCAGTGCACACTGAGGCGGAGTCACATCTCACCTAGCCCACCTCACAGTTCTGTGCCTGGAAAATGAGACTGACAGCATCCACAGGATGTCAGTGAAGAATCACCTCCATGTCCAGCTAAAGTCTGCTCTTGTGTGGAAAGAACCACTGCCACCCAAGAGTAAAGGCCACCCAGGCTCAGCATTTCCTAGTTGTGCCACTCTGAAAACCCTACAAGATCTGACTTCAGAGATATGAAGCAGGTTCAAGTGTTTTCCAACCAGGTGGGCATCAGGACATGTGGGCTCAGGAAGGCTCATGCTACAGTGGAGGCAACTCAGAACTCAGGCCAGGCCATATCCGTCCAGGCCATATCTGTCCAGGGCAGTATGTAGGTAGTGGGATCTGTTTTGAGTCTGCTCATAGGCTCATGGCTGGAGAAGCGGCTCAGCGGTGGGGAGCACACATTGTTCCTGCAGAGGACTAGAGTTCTATTCTAGTTCCAGCACCGCATCAGGTAGGCTACGACTGCCTGCAACCAGCTTCAGGGAGTCAACCTCTCTCACCTCTTTGGGCACATATACATATACAGACATACATACACATAAATAATAAACATTTAAAAAAACAAAGATTTAAAAATATGTTTAATGTTTTCCACAGGCTTTTGAAATGGCTCAGCAGGTAGAGAAGGGCTTGCTGCCAAGCCTGAGGACCTAAGTTCAATCCTTAGACATCATATGGTAGAAGAAACACAACTCCTTGCAAGTTGTCCTCTGGCATTCCACCCTACCCTTGCCACTGCATGCACACATACAAGCACATGTGCCCTCCTCTCTCTAATAAATTGTGTGTGTGTGTGTGTGTGTGTGTGTGTGTGTGTGTGTGTGTGTAAAATAAGTCTTTGTGGCAAGCCTCCACAGCAGGCAGCAGGGTATGCCGATTTGGCAAAACCACTGACCATGTACACCCCAGCTGCCTGGTCAGGCTCTCTGTGAGCCACTGGCCAATCAGCCCAGACCCCCACAAGGCCACCTTATGATGAGAGCTTTGCAGAATCGGCACTCAACACCTCCATCCTTGCAGAGATCTAGAAACCTACCTTTCTCAACCCCTTCAACCCCCTCAGCTTGAGTTGATCCTGTTCAGGGTTACGGTTCTAAGATTTCTATATTAACTTTTTTTTTTTCAGAGTCCTGGGCTATCCTGGAGCTCACTGTTAATATTGTCTAAACTGTCTAAACTCCACCTCCACCGTTCCCTGGCAATAGCCAGGCAGACCTGCCCACTATAAAAGGGGCTGCTTGCCCCCTCCTCGCTCTCTTACCCTCTCACTCTCTGGCTCTCTTGCCTCTAGCTTTTCTGTCCTCTCCCTTGCCCCGCCCCTCCCCCCTCTCCACAAGGTCATGGCCAGCCTCTACTTCTCTGCTCTCGCTCACGCTCTGTCTGTCTCTCTCTGCTACCCTCCTGGCTCCCCTCCTCATGTGACTGGTCCCTCAGGGGGAAGAGATGCCTTGGCATGGCTCCGCTGAGACATCTCCTTTCCCCATACCTCTCCACACACCCATGGAGCTTCACCCGTAATGTAGACAAGGCTGGCCTTGAACTTGGAGCTCCACCTACCTCCACCTCCCATGTACTGGGACTAAAGTTGAGCACTATCAACACCCGGCTTTTTTCCCCCCACCAACTCAAACACACAGTCACGAGATGGTTGATGGGTACGTAGCTCCTGGTTTTTGAAACAGGGTCTCACTTTGTGACCAATACCAAACTCATGCCCTCAGCAAAGCTGTTTCAGAAACGGTTTTTCAGTGTCAATGGCACTCTGGCAAAAATGGTCAACATGCTTAAAACTTTCCCTTGAGGAATGTGGCAAGCACCACGGCGACACAGTACTACTTCTCTGTGTGACCAGGGGAAGAGGCATGATGACAGGAAGTGAGTGGACTGAGTCTATTTTCTAGAAAAGGACAAAGAAGTAAGACGTGTGTATCTCCCTGGATTGAGGGCTGAGCCTATCTGGAGTTAAGAGCTGCAAGCATTGTGATCTGGGAGAGGAGGAGGGAGGGCCAAGTCAGTTCTGAGATGGTTTTGTTATGAAGATGCAGAAGACAATAAACCCAGGAGGCTCTATTCACTTAGAAAATAAGACAACAGGTGGGTCTGGAAGTGAAGTGAACCACACCTGGGGTGGGGGCAGCAGAAAATGCTGTTGACATGGTTTGGAGGGTTTGTTGTTCTCGGATTAAGGGCCCCTATTCACAGCAGAAAGGGAATTCTATCCTTAAACTTCTAAAAGGCAAATGTGCAAATGAGTCCCCCAGGGATGGAGTCAAAAGGCAGAATTTGGGCTAAGGATATGGCTCAGTAGGTAGACTGCTGGCCCTGCATGAAGCCTTGCATGAAGCCTTGGGTTTAATCTCTACCTGTAATTCCAGCATTCAGGAGGAGTCCGGAGGACTGCTTTGAGTTTGAAGGCCGCCTGACCTACATAATATGTTCTGGGCAGATCTGGGCTAAGAGTGAACTGTACCACTTTTTAAATAATTTATTTGTATTTATGTACGTTAGTGTTTTGCCTGCATGCATGTCTGTGTGATGGTGTCCGAGCACCTGGAACTGGAGTGAGACAGATGTGAGCTGCCATGTGGATGCTGAGAATTGAACCTGGGTCCTCTGAAAGAGCAGCCAGGGCTCTTAGTCACTGAGCCATCCATCTGTCCAGCCCCCAGGAGCAGCCTGATTTAGTAGGTCTAACGTGGGGGTCCGGATGCCACTTCACTTGAAACACACTTGGTCACTCGGCATCCACACTCCATCCTAGTGTCCTAACCTGTCAGCAGAGACCACTGAACAGGAGCTGGGCAACAGCACTAGCCAGCTCACACCCAACTTCCTATATGTTTAAATTCCTGGTGTAGCCGGGCGGTGGTGGCGAACGCCTTTAATCCCAGCACTTGGGAGGCAGACGCAGGCAGATTTCTGAGTTCAAGGCCAGCCTGGTCTACAGAGGGAGTTCTAGGACAGCCAGGGCTACACAGAGAAACCCTGTCTCGAAAAACAAAAATAAAAAAATCCTGGTGAGCAGAAGCTGCTGATTCTCCTCCTCGGTATTTGTGGGGGTTGGGCTAAAGTGGTTGAAATGGCTTAAACTGTACCAGGTCAGCAGCACCCTTCCCCATAGTCACAATGGAAAACATCCCCAGGGGCTGCAGAGATGGCTCAGAGGTCTTGTAGAGCACCCACGATGCAGCTAAAACACAATCTACAACTCTACCCCCTGAGGGTCCCATATCCTTCCCTAGCCTCTCTTCAGTGGTCCTTGACAAGGAGCACAGACACCCATACATAAGATAAAAATAAACTAAAAAGAGAAGTCCCAGGACACTGTGAAATGTCTCCTGGAGAGCGATTCTCCCTGCTGAGAGAGGTTTGCCTCTCAGAAACAAGCAGGATGAAACAAAGTCTAGTTTTTCCATGGTAATAAGACATGGACGCCAGGGAACTGGGTGGACAAAACATCTAATCGCTCTTCAACAAGCTCTGACCATTAGGAAAGACTTTAAAGACCAACCTGACACCTGCTGCAGTCTGAGCACCAGAGGTCAGTCCCCAGAACTCTGTACAAGGGGAGAACCAGCTCCTACAAGTTGTCTGACTTCCACGTGGGTGCCCATGTCCCTTTCTGCTCTCCCCTCACAGAGATCATGGGAAAATCCCTATTAATCTTTTATAAATTGAAACCACTAGCTCTAAGCCACTAGAAGAGTTCTAGAAAAGACTTAAGAGAGTAGCACCCAAGTGTGGTAGTGCACACTGTAATCCAAGTACTTGGGAGGCAGAGGCAAGATGTTCCACCTTCAGCATTCTCAACCATACAGTTCAAGGCCAGCCTGAGCTATCTGAGAGCTTATTTTAAACAAACAAACAAAACAAGAACATAAAAACAATAAGAGAGGGGAAGGAGAGGAGGAAGGAAGCCAAGCAGGTCAGTGTGCTGGGGCACACCTGCAATGCAGGTATCTGGGAGGCAGAAGTAGGAAGGTTCAAAAGCTGTAACTAAGACCTTGTCTCAAACAAACAAAACCCCACAAAACAACAAAAGCAGGAGGAGAGAGAAAGGGTAAGAATGGGGATAGAACTCAGTAGTGAAGGGCTTCTCTAGCAGTCTGGAAGCCCAGGGTTTGATTCCCCAGCACCACTAATACACAAAATAAAAAAAACTCACTTTAAGTCAAGTATGGTGGCACACTCCTGTAACTGCAGCACTGGGGAGACAGATACAAGCAGATCTCTGTAAGTTCAAGGCCTTCCTGGCCTACATAGCAAACTCCTGGCCAGCCAGGGCCGCTTTATGAGAAAACCTCAAACAAAAGAAATAAACAAAAGCCTCAGTTTGAAGTAAAGCTGCCCTGACAGAAAATGTCCTGTTGCTGGGAAGTAAAGACACACAAGAAAATGCCAGCACTCAAGAACTGAGTGAGGCAGGAGAAAGCTTCCAAGTTCAAGGCTGGTCTGGGCTATACGGAAAGATCCTATCTAAGGAAGACCTAACAACGAAGCCATTAAATTTAAGAACTTGAGAGCTGGTGGCAGTGGTGCTCACCTTTAGTCCCAGCTCTTGAGAAGCAGAGGCAGATGCATCTAGTCTACAGAGGGTAGGTAGCCTAGTCTACAGAGCAAGTTCTAGGACACTCAAGGCTAAACAAAGAAACCCTGCCTCAAAAAGAAAAGCCAAAACAAAACAAAAGGCTGAGTGTGGTGGCACACCTTTAAACCCAGTGGGAGAAGACAGGAATCTCAGTGACTAAGAAGCCAGCCTAGTCTATTACAAGGTTCAAGGCCAGCCAGAGGTATACAGTGAGACCTTGCCCCCCCCCAAAAAAATAAGGGTTGGGAGGACGGGGCATGGTGGAACTGTTGAGACAGCAGTAATTCAGAAGAGGAGGCAGGAAGAAAGATCATGAGTTCTGCTGCAGAGTCTGAGCACCTAACTTGTTCACACAGCTTGGGCCACATAAAAAAACCTGTTCTCGCCGGGCGGTGGTGGCGAACGCCTTTAATCCCAGCACTTGGGAGGCAGAGGCAGGGAGATTTCTGAGTTCGACGCCAGCCTGGTCTACAGAGGGAGTTCCAGGACAGCCAGGGCTACACAGAGAAACCCTGTCTTGAAAAATCAAAAACAAAACAAAACAAAACTTGTTCTCCACAAAATGGAAGTGAAGGCTGAAAAGATAGGCAGCTTGGCAGTTAAGAGCTCTTGCAGATGAGGAACTGGGTTCAGTTCTTAGCACCTACACCAAGTAGCTCACAGGTGTAGGTGAGCTATACCCAGGTTCTAGAGCAATGACTTCTCCAGGCACATGCACACACACATACACACACACACATGCATGCATACAGGCACTATGTACATAAACACATAAAGGCACACATACAAATAAATAAAAGTAAACAAACCTTTCTTAAAGGGGTGCTGAGATTGCTTATCAGTATAAAAGTACTGACTACACAAGCACAAGGGCCTGAGTTTGATTCCCAAGAACCCACATAAAAGCTGGACATACAACAGCAATGCCATCCGAGCACCTCTGCTACAGAGGGATGGGAGGCTGAGAATCCCTAGAAGTGCCAGGGCCAGCTGGGCCAGCTAGCCTGCCACATGCAGGGGAAACTGTCTCTAACAAGATGGAAGGTGAGGTCTAACAAGCCAAGGCTGTGCCTTAACACAGAAAGAAAGGGCCTGGGAGTTGGTGGGAACCTGGGTATGAGAACACAAATTTGTAATCCCAGCACTCAGGACAGCCTGGGCTACAGGGAGACCCTGTCTGTCTGTCTGTCTGTCTGTCTGTCTGTCTGTCTGTCTGTGTGTTAGTTATTACTCGTAGTGTTGGCATTATTTTAAATGTCTTTGATTATAAGACACTGTGGCCCCAGCCTACAGTCCCAGCAGTCAGACAACAGACACAAGAGCATCAGGAGTCAAGGCCGTCCTCCCTACAAAGTTGGAGGTCAGTCTGGGCAACAAGAAAACCTGTCTCAGAAACACACAAGAAGTCACTTGGATGAAGCAGAATGCACAGGGCCACCGATAAGAGGTTATCTGTTAATGCGCTCAAGATACCGCATTTTCTGTGTGAACAGTAACTGTGGCTCAAAGAGCAGGAGAGCTGTGGGGCCAGATTACAACTTTCTAATACTTAAAAAAAAAAAAAAAAAAAGAAAACCACAACCTGACAGGAGTTAGATGCACCAGGGAGACTAAAGCAGGATGACTAACTCCCTAATTCCAGGCCAGCCTTGGTCTCAAAAGAAAAAAAAACCCAAACAAAAACAACAACCCCAAAGATACCACGAAGTCAAGGGAAATAAAGAAGCCACCAAAAACAGCAAGCTCAACAAAGCCTACAGCTCAGTGATGAAGTACTTGTCTAGTACGCATAGGCCCTGGGTTCCAAGTGGGAGGGGGGAGGGGATTCTGTCCTGAATGTCCCTCGGTGTCAAGGGCGACAGGTTCCTAAGAAGCAAACTGACTTCAAGCTGTTTATCCTACTCCAACAGTAAACTTTCCAGCAGGTTTTTTACCTAAGGTGAGAACTGATTAAAACACAGGAAGGTGTCCTTAAATCACCAGTCTGGGGGACTCAAAGATAACAAAGTGTCGGCTCAGATTCCGGAGCACTCACTGAAATTGTGGGGAGCCTATACATAGTTTGGTCTGTCCTTTGTACAAATGACCAACTGGGAAAGGGAAAAGTTTTAAATAGCTCCTGAGTATCGGGGGAGGATAGCGCCTCTCAACTATATTAAACATCTTTTAAGGGAAGGGAGAATGCCTTGTGAAGTCAAAAGAAAGAATCCGTCCTACATAGACTTTATCAAGAGGAAGAAGTTATTAATATTCTCAAGAGACACAAAAGTTATGCTGCACTTATGCCTTCAGCGGACCCCAGGCCTTCAAGCATTTTATCCTGACCTGAGCAAAAAGGGCAAGTTACCAAGCCTTCAAAGCTTATCATCTGTCAGCCTGGGGCAAAATCTCTGGGATACTAGTAAATGTCATCACTCTGCAGGTCGCCGGAATCAGGCTACTGCAGCTAGCCACAGCCTGGGAGTGCCAAGCCTTCCCAAAATAGCTCTGACTTTATACACAATGCTCAAACACCTTACATGCAAACCCTCAAATAGAGAGTGCTGAAGTACGGGTCACTCACTACTCAGCAGCCTGGGACAGAGGTAAATGAAACGCCACTGATGGAAAGGCATGTGGTCTTAAATGACGAGCCCAGAACAAATTTAAATATGACTTGCTCTCCCTCAAAATAGTATCAATATGACTGTCTCAAAACCAAATCTCACCACCTGTTTTTAAGTCACTGTCCCCAACACAAGTAGACTTAGTCACAGGGGGTAAAAAAACACAGAAAAATACAGACCCAATATCCAAGACACTGTTCAGTAACAATGCAATTTTTATCTGATCGCAGAAAAACCATCCACCTACTTTCATTTTGCAGCCCAAGACTTAGAGATATCTTTTCCTACATGAATTTTAAAGAGCCTGCTCTGTTTTAAACTTGGTAGTCTGGGGGTGTACTACTTGATTGCCTCATGTGATAGGCCCTAGGCTTGATCCTCAGCACCTCAAATTATTAAAATATAATAATAGAAGACATATAGTGTCTTAGCAGTATCTCATTTTTGTATTCGAAATATCTTATATAAATTTTCTCACTTGCAAACTCAGTATTTGAATACTTGGTACAGGTTCTCCATTTTGTCACTTAAAAAGTGCAGCTCTTGAGGATGTTGTGTCACATTATAACATTCCAAAGTAACACAAGATGACAGTCTCAAATTGCCCACCTCCCATGTTTAAGAGACATTATGAGCCTTCTGATTTTCTCCAAATCAATCTTTCTGAAGGCTCACCATCTTAGCCCTAAGAGCCTTGTAATGTTTTTCAACCTTCTTATATTATTAAGAACCTAATAATGTGCCTTTTATTCATTGTGCTGTTCCTCTCCCCTCCTTCAAAATCTACAGTGATCAATGAGATAATTGAGGAAGCTGATTTGTTTCCCAAAGAAAAGGAAGAACTGAACGAAAAGCGGGGCGGGAAAAGGGAAGAGTGGGGCTTTGGGTCTTTTTTGCACTTTGTTGATAAACGCCGGCTTTAAGTGAGATAACTTAAGTCTGCTTAAGCTTCTGGGAAGTCACTGCCATCAAACTGATTTGAGAGTCAGAACAAGGTACCGTGGCCGTGCTTTTGGGAAGTTTTTAGCTGCTGGGTCGGGCCCGGTGCACACTTCGGGGTGCCCCCGCTGCCTACAATCTCACCTGCAACCCCTCCCGTTAGGGTCCTTAGCACCGGGTCCCACATTCAGTCCTGCTCGGAACCTGAGCCGGCCCCATACATGCAGGCAACCTCACACAGGCTCGCGACCCCAGCCTCGCAAGTCCCCGGCGGCCTGGGTGGCTCTCGCCCTAGCCTGCAGGCCCCGGCCTCTGTCGGCCCGCGCCCGCTTGGCCCGCCGCGCCCCTCTCGGCCGGAACCCGGGCCCCGCTACCCTCACCCGCGGCTCACCGAGCCATGGCCGTCCGCCGCCCCCGCCGCGTCGTCCTGCTGCAGCTCCGCAGTCATGGCCGTGGTGCCCCTCCGCGTGTAGCCCTACTCTCGTTGTCGTCTTCGCCGCGGTCGCCACCGCCGCCCCCGAAGCCCGGGAGCACCGGGAGGCACCGCCCACACGTCCCGCCCCCGCCCGCGGCGCGCGCTGGAAGCCCCGCCCACGACAGCCCGCTCCCAACACTCCCCACCCACAGCACGCGGCAGAGGCTCCGCCCATGGCGTTCGCTGGATGCCCCACCCCCGCCAACCGGCTCTCACCCATCTTGAGGCTTGATCAGGAGACCCCGCCCACATGCCCCACCCACATGACCGAGGTTCCCCCAAGGCCCCGCCCACGCCAGCCGAGAGCCCCGGTGGCCCCGCCCATACACTCTGCTCACGCCCGCAGCGTGCGCCAGAGGCGTCACCCACGCCCGCCTCTGGCTTGCGTGAGCCGGAGGCGGGGCGTCTTGGTGTGCTCCATCCCACGTGACCGCAGCCGGGCACAGACTAAGGGGTCAGCGTCGCCTTGCCAGCTGTTGCGATTTCCGCCTTAGGTGCCCAGGAAGTGGGCGGCGAGGCCTTTGGGTTTCCAAGACTGTTTTCTCCATCCTGCCTGATGAGGCTGCTGGGTTCCTTCTGCTGGCAGACTTTCCCACCAGGCCTTCTAGCCATTTCGTATTCTAGGGACGCAAAGAGAAGCATAGACTGACTCCAGTGGTTTTTATAAAGACAACTAAATGGCCAGAACATTCACAGAGCTCGACAACGTGTTCAATCCTGAACAAACTTGCCACATGTTCCAAACTCCCGTCTTCAACCCATGTGTATATAAGCTGTGTTGAGCCTAGGGCACGCACTAAGTCACATCCTACCCCTTTTAATGTTTGGGAAGAGGGTTTTTATTGATGGTGGTTTGGGTTTGGATTTTTTGAGACAGGGTGTCACGTGGATTGAACTAGCCTCAGACTGTGTAGCCAAGGTTGGTCTTAAATTCTTGATCCTCTGCCCCCACCTGGTCATATGATGGTAAGTCTTTACTGCCATGTTCAACGTAATGTTTTACTTTGAGATGATCTCATTAAGTTGCCCGGGCTGGCTTTGAACTTTCTATGCTTCTGCCTTAGCCTCCTATGTGGCTGAAAATTGGGACCTGTGTCTATCAGGTCCATCTTTGTCAGGATTCTCTGAGGACAGAACCATTAGAGTTGATAAAATTATAATAGGAGGACCCTGGAGAGACGGCTCAGCGGTTAAGAGCATTAAAAGCACTGGCGGCTCTTCCAGAGGTCCTGAGTTCAATTCCCAGCAACCACATGGTGACTCACAACCATCTACGATCTAATGCCCTCTTCTGGTGTGTAGTTGTACATGCAGATAGAGCATTCCTATATGTACAGTTTTTAAAATAGAAAATTATAGAGAGGGCTGGAGAGATGGCTCAGCGGTTAAGAGCACTGACTGCTCTTCCAGAGGTCCTGAGTTCAATTCCCAGCAACCACATAGTGGCTCACAACCATCCGTAATGGGGTCTGATGCCCTCTTCTGGTGTATTTGATCACAGCAACTGTGTACTCACATTCATAAAATAAATAAATCTTTAAAAAAAAAAAAAAGAAAAAGAAAATTATAGAGACGGATTATTAAGATGACTTACACAATCAAAGGCAGGTGTCCAGTGTCTGTACACACTGGAGAGCCAAATCACAGAACAGTAGGAGGCAGGACAAGAAACTAGAGTTCCTAAGCCTTGGAAGTAGTAAACCATTTATGTGGGTGCTGAGACTCAAACTCAGCGCCCCTACAAGAGCAGCGTATGCTTTTAACCACTGAGCCATCTCTCCAGCCCCGTTTTCTTTTCTTTTTTCTTTTTTTGGTTTTTCGAGACAGGGTTTCTCTGTGTAGCCCTGGCTGTCCTGGAACTCACTCGGTAGTCAGAAATCCACCTGCCTCTGCCTCCCAAGTGCTGGGATTAAAGGCGTGTGCCACCAGCCCCATTTTCTTAAGTGGTATATCCCCAGTTAAGTTGTTCATGCACCATTAAGTAACCCTTAAGCTTGTGTAAGCAACCCGGTTGAATCTCAGTAGGTCACTGTCCTGTAGCCATTTCCTCCAAATTAAACCTACTTTGGAAGGTTGCACCTTATTCTCAGGAGGTTAACAACTCAAAAGCTTCAGGTAGTCCTTGAAAATGACCAGGGTCATTAGATCCCACCCTCCCCAAACAAATATCAACAGGACTGCTGAGAGTCTGAGATAAACTGAGCTGCCCGGAAAGAGGCTCAGATCAGCCAAGCTGCGTGCAAGAGACCCACTGCAGCCGTCAAGAAGCCTACAAGTTGTGCAGTGTGCTTCAGGTTTCCAGCTTTATTGGACTGTCACTTATGCTGGGATGGGCTTTGGTGATAACAGCTGTTTATGAGTCATTTCTGCTCCTATAAGTGACCCTCACCTATGCTCCTATAAGTAGCCCCAATAAAACTCATTCGTTTGCCAAGTTGGACTTTGGAATTCTTACTTTAGTCAACATAGACAATATTCAATATACATGTCCCAGAGAACTGGGGCAGGCTAGATATAGTGGCCCATGTCTTTAATCCCAGCACTCAGGAAGCAGAATCTCTATTAGTTTGAGGCTAGCCTGGTCTACAGATCAAGTTCCAGGACAGCAAGAGCTACCTTGCTTTTTGAGACAGAGAAACCCTGTCTCAAAAAAAAAAAAAAACTGAAGGGAGGGCCAGATGTGGCTGTGTATGCCTATAATCCCAGCACTTGGGAGACTGAGGCAGGAGAATTGCTGTGAGTTGAGACTAAACTGGGACTATGTATTGAGTCCAAGGCTAGCCTAGAGCACATAAACAAAAACCTATCTCAGAAAAACAAAGAACAAAGGGCAACAAGAGAGACAAGAACTGATGACACCGCTCAAAGTAAGGCCTCTAGGAAGAGTTTACATTAAGACAGTGTGTCAGCTGGGCGGTGGTGGCACACGCCTTTAATCCCAGCACTTGGGAGGAAGAGGCAGGCGGATTTCTGAGTTCAAGGCCATCCTTGTCTACAGAGTGAGTTCCAGGACAGCCAGGGCTACACAGAGAAACCCTGTGTCGAAAAACAAAAACAAAAACAAAACAAACAAAAAAAGACAGTGTGTCACTGTGTCTCCTAGGCTGGCCTTCAACTCCTGATTCTACTACTCCAGCCTCCCAGGGCTGAGATTACAATCCTATGCCATCAGGCCTGGTGGAAACCAGTTTTTATCAGGGGGAAAGTATACATACTCAGATTGGAAAAAGTATCACATTCAGAATTGGGCAAGTTCCTGAGCTCATATAATGTGTTCAAAACAATGGCAGAGGTCTAGGGGACATGGCTCAGTTGGGTAGAAGCCAGCCTGAGATAGTGAGTTAGATTCCCATGACTTTTGTCATGGAAGGAGAGTCCCAACCCCTGTGCTGTGGTACACTCTCCCACACACATCTACATAAATAAATAAATGTAATAATAAAAATTATATCTCTGAAATATAGAGAGGTCACACACAGCCACACACCAGAGGCAGACAGGAAAGCCTCGGTGGAGAATTTAGTATTTTAATGTGCCAGGTTTATTCTAGGTCTCATAAAAAGAGTAAATCCAAGTGAACCAGCTATTTTTTTTTTTGGCTCCTTGTTTCTCTGGAGGCTGTTATCTGAAATAACAACAATGAACAATTTTGAAGTCTCCATAATCGGCCCTTTACTGGGGAGCAGCCTTCCCTCTCCCCAAACCCTACCTCCGATGCATGGGTATTTACTCTAAAAAGTGTCTGCCTTGAGCCTAACAAAGACCCAGAGATCAACCTTGAAAAGGAAATCAAAACAGAGACCAAAGTTCTGCAAAGGGCATGTGCTCTCTTTGTAGCTGTACTCAAAACAGCAAGCCACAGTCTCAGTAAGATGAGTGGTCGGAGCTCTGACAGAAAGGCATCCACATCTCTCACCTTAGGAACTACAAAGCAGTACTTGAAAGAAAAAAACGCACAAAAATGAGGGAGGGAATGTAACCCAGTAAGAGAAACAGAAAACCCCAAACCGTGCCTACCTACACTAGTGACTATGAGAAGTGTGACAGGCTACCGTGCCATCACCCTGAATCCTAGCACTCTGGAAGAAGGGGCACAAAGATTACTGAAATTTTGAAGCCAGTGTGCACGGACTACATAGTGAGTATTAGATTATCCTGGACTCTAGAGTTAAGACCCTGTTTCAAAGTGTGTGTGTGGGGGTGGGGAGTGGGGGAGATTGAATCTCAACAACTATTTAATAAAAAAGCAAAACCTGTAACTACAAAGCTAATAAGTAATGAAGATAGAAATGTAAACAAAGCCACAGGAGTTTAGGCCTTTCGAAGAGGGTTTGCCTAGCAGTAGGAGGCCCTAGGCTGGATTCTTAGCATGATATAAACAGCACAGAGATACAATATACCTTAGTTGGCTAGAGTGCTTGCTCAGAACACAGAAAGCCCTAGATTCAACTTCCCGCACCCCCTTAACAGGCCATGGCTGTGTCCCTAATCCAGCACTGAGGAGGCAGAGGAAGGAGAACCGGAGGTTCAGGTCATCCTCACCTATGTATTAAGTTTGATGTCCTTCTATCTTAAAAAATAAAAGCAAAACAGGAAGAAGAAACAGCAACAATAAAAAGTAAGCTGGAAAGCATATAAGATGAGTGAGCTAAATCTATCAATGTCAATAATTACTTTATATAGTAATGGATCGAACATTCTTTTTCCCCCCTACGAGGTGGGTTTTATTTTCACCAATGGTACAAATAATTTACCATAATATCCCAGGGCAAATGGTGAAATTTGGCAGTCTGACTAGTGGGGGTGCCCCCTTCAGAGACTCGCAGGCCTGTGGCATCGTCGTTGAGTGCCCGGGATCACAGTGCAACTGGTGGCTCCCGTCCATCTTGCAGGTGGTGCTTCCTCCACATCACGAGGGGGTCTTGGAGATGACGGGGTGGGGTAGAATAGGGTGGGGAAATCTTCCTAGGTTTTTAGATTTCACTCCTCTTTTCCTGTTCAATGGTCTCTTTGGTCGGCAGGGTGTTCTCCTGTGTCTCGGTTTTCTTCAGCTTGGCCTTATCGAAGCTGGAGATTTCCCCATGTCCTGCTTGTCTGCCATTTTCTCGTTCCAAGCTCGCACTCTAGGTGCTCCCACTTGAGTTGCCACAGCAAGAGACTGGATCAAACTTTCTAATTAAAAGGAAAAGCTTAACATATAGGCATTTAAAAAGCAAGCACAACGGGAACCCGGAAACAGTTTTGCTGGGGAATGGACTTTTTGAGCACAGTTATTCTGCTGGTTAAGCCAGGTTTTCAGTCTTATCTACCTTTGACTACAAGAGAAAACCATCCTGCATTCATACATAGTTTTGTTTTTTTTTAAAATTTTTCCAGACACGGTTTCTCTGTGTAGCCCTGGCTGTCCTGGAACTCACTGTAGACCAGGCTGGCCTCAAACTCAGAAATCTGCCTGTCTCTGCCTCCCAAGTGCTAGGATTAAAGGCATGTGCCGCCACCACAGCCCAACTCATACATAGTTTTTAACTGCTGTTTGTTCTCTGTTTTTCTTTATCCATTCCCAGAACTTTAGTCAAGTTTAGCTGGGCCACTCACTGTCTTTTAAAGACCACTTTGGTAATTCCAGTATTCTCCTGAACACTGGGTGGAGGAAGGAATGTCTGAAAGTCAAGGTCATCCTCAGCCAAATACTGATTGTGAAGCTTGACTAAAGTAAAAGAAAACAGCAGAAAGGGAAGAACAGAGGAACAGAAACAAACACAGCAGACAAACCTCAAATACCTGAGCCTTTGCACTAGCTAGCCCCTCATTTCTTTCCAGTGGTATGCTATTCTAATGCCACACTGGGCAAATTTGGAAGAGCTCTACATCTCCTTGATGTGGGTAGTAGTCGCAATGATGTCCTCTTGCAAGCCGGACCTCAGGTTGTCCTACTGCAAAATCCCATGTCGGCCTCTGTCATTGTGGATGGCCGTTGGCATCAGTTGCCACAGTGGCTGAGTATAAGGAATCCTATTGAGGAGAGTTTGAGAGACCAAGAGAGAAAGAAGAGAAGCAAGACTACAGAGAAGACATCGAGTTGCAGGGTAGACCTCAGCTGAATGTTTTGTGTTGGATTAGCCATAAGTGGGGAGGGAGACAGAGCTGACCTTTATATCCACTGGAAGCCATCCCAGGATAGGATATGACCTTGGAAAAAGTATTATTACCATTTAGCCAAGACATATGTTCTTTAAAAAAAACAAAACAAAACAAGTTGTTGTTCTTGTGGTTATTTGTGTGTGCATGTGTGTGTGCAGGCATATACATGGAGGTTAGAAAACAACCTTCAGAAGTTGATTCTCTCTTTTCACCATGGATTGGTTCCAGGACTCAAAACTCAGCTAGTCAGGCTTGTTCAGCAAGGACTTTTACCCACTGTTGCATTTGGGGTAAACACTCTTGTCACTGAGCCAACCTTCAGTGTATCACAAAAGACCAGAACACCTGGGTAGTGTGAGCAAGCACCTTCCACACTGGCCTCCGGGTTGAAGTGCTGGACACAGCTAAAGTTGTGTGTCATTTGGTTTTCTCGGTGACATCCATATCCCTAGATCTACGAGACAAGGAAATCACTACTTTGATCACCAGAACTAAGGACATAGCTCTGGCTGCTGAGGGTTTCTAGAAGTACTTTTTGGTTTTGATTTTTAGGACAAGATATTGCTATGTGGCTCAGGCTGACCTCACTTACTTTCTTTCTTTCTTTCTTTCTTTCTTTCTTTCTTTTTTTTTTTTTTGTTTTTTGTTTTTTTCGAGGCAGGATTTCTCTGTGTAGCCCTGGCTGTCCTGGAACTCACTCGGTAGACCAGGCTGGCCTTGAACTCAGAAATCCACCTGCCTCTGCCTCCCAAGTGCTGGGATTAAAGGCGTGTACCACCACCGCCCGGCTGACCTCACTTTCAAAGCAATCCCCCTGCCTCAGTCAGCCTCCCAGATACAGATATTACAGATGAGTGCTGTGATGTTTGCTTTCCTAACCACGTCCTTTAAAAAGCAAAATAAGAATCAGGGTGTATACCCAGCCTGTATACCCAGCATGAAGATTAAGAGTTCAAGGTCGTCTCCTGCCAGATATAGAATGTGAGAACAGCCAGGGCTACAGGACACTCAAGAGAAAGAGAAGAAGGAAAGGAAGAGAAAGAGGGGAGGAAGAAATTAGTTGGGTGTGGTGACACATGGCTGGACTTTTGAGAGCCTGAGGCAGAAAGATCATTGAGAGACTCTCTGGCAGCCGCCTAGCCCAGTCAGTGAGCCTCAGGTTCATTGAAAGACCCTGACTAACAAAAAGAAAAAAGAATAAAAAAAAATATGAAGAGAAAAAGTCAGAGTGACCTGATGTTGACCTCTGTGTTCCACATAAGTGTGAACTTTATTACTTATACACATATTCACAAACACACCTGCACCTACATGTGTGCACTTACACACACACACACACACACACGTGCAATGACGGTTTACCCTATTGCTTCTGAAGTCATGGGATATGGGATATGTTTGAAACTCCATGGTAACTGTCACATGGGCCACATCTGCAAACAACAAGCTCAAAGAAGCAGGCTCACTTGTACATGGACAGAATGAATTCCCATTCAGTTATTGATTTCTGCTTTAATGCTTATAAAAATATTCTTTGCGTATGTCTGCTTTTATTCTCACTGTGCCTTCTCAGCCTCAGTGCACTGTAACTCTGAAACAGTGACCCACAATAAGAAGGATGTGGTTGGGTCAGGAACCCTGTGCCTCTGATAAAGTTTATAGACAAATCATCAAAGCTGTCAGGGAGAGAAGAGTGCCCTCTAGTGGGAGTAATGTTCATTTGAAAATAGCTAATTGCATTTCTGCATGATTGGGCTCTAAAAAAGCTAGTCCTTAGGGTCCTTAGAAATAGTATGGCGTTCCAGTCTCCTCCTGGCTGCCTGCAGAAGACCTTCTCCTCCTGGTTGCCTGCAGATCAAGATGTAGAACTCTCAGCTCCTCCAGCACCATGTCTGTCTGTCTGCACACTGCCAGGCTTCCCTCTATGATCATAATGGACGAAACCTCTGAAACAGTAAGCCAGCCCCAATGAAACGGTTTCCTTTATAAGAGTTGCTAGGGTCATAGTGTCTCTTCACAGAAATAAAACCCTAATTAAGACACCTGACATGCGGGAAGTCCATGTTCTACCCCTAGAATCACAAAAACCAGGCATGATGTCATTCCAGTAATTCCAACACTCCAGAGGAGAGACAGGAGGATCACGAAGTTCAACCTCTGCTACATAGTGTGTTTGTCTCTTGAAGACTCAGAAACTCCGTACGTCCTATGTGCCTTGCTGTACTCTGCAGTGGAGCATATTTCACAGTCTCGCAGATCTTTTCTGCATCCCTGGTAGTGTTTCTGTTTCCACTGGGCTTCTGTGCTTTTACTACCAAGACCCATGGTTCAGACTTTTGCCAGACTTTTTTTTTTTTTTTTTGGTTTTTCGAGACAGGGTTTCTCTGTATAGTCCTGGCTGTCCAGGAACTCACTCTGTAGACCAGGCTGGCCTCGAACTCAGAAATCCACCTGCCTCTGCCTCCCAAGTGCTGGGATTAAAGGCGTGCGCCACCACCGCCTGGCTTGCCAGACTTTTCTTTTGGACCAATAAAGCTTTGTCTTCCCAGGAGAAGTTTGAGAAACCTCTAGGAGTCCTCTCCTTCCTGTGATCCTAGATTATGCAGGTCCCTTACACCAGTGGGGTGAGTGGCAGTGTGCATGCCAGGCCCCCTTGTGCAGCAGCTTTCTTGGTCAGACTCCCCTGTAAGCCCAGGATGAAATCACTCTGTTTCATTTCCTGATCTCTATTGTATGACGTGGAAATTTCTGGTCGTGTCATGTGATATAGACTCACATTATGTTTTGCTGAGGCAAGACGCATGAGAGGATGCGTGACGTTTAGAGAGAGTATAAACAGAACTCAATGTAGAGCGATGATGTGCCTGCATAGCTAGCTGTGCAGAGAAACCCTGGCATTTTGATTGGTTCTGGTCACTCCTACTGACTTGTGCTGATTTGACAGAGACCTGGCAGTTTCTGCTGGATCTTGCTGTCTTTGCTGATTTGTGTTTGGTGGCACTTTTGAACTGGACTGTTAATATCCTGATACTACTGAACTGGACTGCTGGTATCCTGACAAATGGAGACTGGAATCACCCCAAAGAACTACTTGTAAACAGGTCCACATCCCCTTGCCCTGTCTACCATCTTTTCTCCTTTACCTCTGGACCATGGGCTAGAAATGGAGAGGAGTCTTCAAGTGTTTGAGAACCCTTATTAAAGTAGGGTTTTGAAAAAAATACAAGCCTACAATTTTTGTAAATGAAATAAATCACTTGTAGCCAGGTTCGGATGGCAGGGAGCTTCAAAGACCTTATAGAATTTGTCTTCTCATAACATATGCCAAAATTCAATATGGTTTAAAATCATATTGTTTATTTGTTTGTTTTGAGACACAGTCTTGCTGTATATCCTACGCTGGCCTCAAACTCTTGGCAATCCTTCTGTCCCAGGATCCAGTATGCTGAGATTACAGGCTTGTATGCTCAGCTCTGTTTCAAAACTTTTCAGGGATGAGAATTTGTTTATTTATTCCTACTCTTTAGGAATTCTACTCCTGCCGGGCGGTGGTGGCACACGCCTTTAATCCCAGCACTTGGGAGGCAGAGGCAGGCAGATTTCTAAGATTTCTGAGTTCAAGGCAAGCCTGGTCTACAGAGTGAGTTCCAGGACAGTCTGGGCTACACAGAGAAACACTGTCTCGAGAAACAAAACAAAACAAAACAAAACAAAACAAAACAAAACAAAACAAAACAAAGGAATTCTACTCCTAAGAAGTTACTTAAGAGGGGCAGGAGAGATGGCTCAGAGTACTCACTGCTCTTCTAGAGGACTGAGCTTTAATTTCCAGCATCCACATGGTAGCTCACAGCTGTCTGTAACGCCAGTTTCAGGGAATCTGACACCCTCACACAGACATACATGCAGGCAAAACATCAACACACATGAAATATTTTTAAAAAGTCACTTAAGGATCAGGCTGTGGTGGCACATGCCTTTAATCCCAGTACTCAGTAGTCAGAGGTAGGCAGATCTGTGAGTTCAAGGCCAGAGAGTTCTAGGACAGCCAAGGCAAGGCAAGGCAAGGCAAGGCAAGGCAAGGCAAGGCAAGGCAAGGCAAGGCAAGGCAAGGCAAGGCAAGGCAAGGCAAACCAAAAAGAGAAGTCACTTAGGAAACTGGAAGTCTCTTTTGAATGAAGATTTGAAGGAGCAAGAGTGACGTAGTTCGTGTGGGGTGGGGACATAGTTTACAGTAGTAAGTTGACAGAGTGGATAGGTGGGTATGGGTTGATGTTGGGAAACTCCAAGAGAGAAATTAAGAGCAAAGTAAGAGTGACACAAACTGGGGGCTGGTGAGATGGCTCAGTGGTTTAGAGCACTGACTGCTCTTCCAGAGGTCTGAGTTCAATTCCCAGCAACCACATGGTGTCTCACAACCGTCTGTAATGGGATCTGATGCCCTCTTCTGGTGTGTCTGAAGACAGCTAGCTACAGTGTACTCATATGCATAAAAGAAATAAATCTTTGCCAGGCAGTGGTGGCGCACACCTTTAATCCCAGCACTTGGGAGGCAGAGGCAGGTGGATTTCTGAGTTCGAGGCCAGCCTGGTCTACAGAGTGAGTTCCAGGACAGCCAGGGCTGCACAGAGAAACCCTGTCTCGAAAAACCAAAAACCAACCAACCAAACAAACAAACAAAAAAAGAGTGACACAAACTGAAGAATACACGACTTTCAAATAGTCTGAAAGCAGCACATAATGAAGTTTAGAGTTGTCGAAGTGCCTCATCAGCTATAGACACTTGCCAAGGAGCCCGACAACCTGGATTTGATCCCCTGGATCCACATGGTGAAAGGATAGAGCCAACTCCTGCAGGTTGTCCTCTGACCATCACATGAAATTATGACACATGCTCAAACACCTGCACACATACACAACACATACATATGTAAATGTAATAAATTCAATAGTTTGTTTAATGCTGGATATGGGGATTCCCCATAATCCCACTCCGAGAAGGTCTATGTAGGAGGATCTGGATCTCAGGGTCATCCTCCACTATTAAGACTAGCTTGGGCAACAAAACACTTCGTTTCAAACAAACAAACAAACAAACAAACAAAAGCATAATCTAAAGAGTGGTGTGTTGTTGCATTTGAGAGCCAGAGTCAGGAGAGTCACCCCAGGTGCAAGGCCACACAGGGGTGCACAGTGAGACTGTTCCTCAAAAAGTCAAGATAAACAGATAGATAAGATAGCTAGATTGATAAGGTATCTATATAAGATATCTATCTAGATATCTAGATAGATAGATAGATAGATAGATAGATAGATAGATAGATAGATAGATAGATAGACAGACAGAGATGGGTAATATACAAACGAACAAATAAAAGAAACTGTTTGGAATAGGTTGATTATAGTTTTCTCAGTACACAGAATTTGCTAACGGGAGCAGAAGGGCCACCACTAGGTGTCGCTCTGACTACATTCATCGCCTCAGACTGGCTTCCTGAGCGCTTTATTTTTTTACTTCTTTCCTCAGTCTTTAAGGGCCCTAACTAGGGGTCTGTCACACTCCAGCCACAGTCAGCCCCCTATCATTAGTGTCAAGCCTTCCTCCTGAAGCAACGACAGTGTCAATTTCAGCAATGGTAACGAGGGGCCAAATACAGCTGTTGTGCCTTTTGGAATAATTGCTCCAGGCCATTCGGAGACAGCGTTATAATCACAGCGCTTCCACAGACTTATACAATATTTCGGTTTCCTATTTTAAGTCCTGTTAGCACTCTGAGTGTTGTGAAGTTGTGAATCTATTCATGTGAGTCTGGAATTAACTGCCCATGGTTTTACAATGTGCTTGTGACCCCCTTGGAAGGTACCATGCTCTCATCTTACAGGCCTGCTGTCACTGTCCCACCTCGACTCAGAACAAAGGGCACTCTCTCCAGACAAAACAGCAAAAACAAACAAAAAGTGAATAAATAAATAAAGTAAATATGTAAGTAAATAAATAAATACCCAAAACCCAAGGTCTCATATAGACTGTACTGGCTCCCAATTCTCTATGTAGCTGCAGACGGCCCTGTGTTCTCACTTCTTCTTCTACCACCTCAGTGCTGGGGCTACAGGCAAATAGTACGGTTCTTAGTTTCCGTAGTGTCAGGGATGGACCCCAGCCTTATATGCACTCTTCCAGCTGAGCTATATCTGAGCTTCCTGGCCACCGACGTACCCAACATAGGGTCTTGCCTAATATTCTCTATGTGGCCCAGGCTGGTCTTGAACTTGCTTTATAGAACTGGCCTCAAACTTCTGCCTCTTTAGTGCTGGGTTACCAGAGAGAACCACCTGCTTGGCTTTTTACATGGGTTCTGATGGTTGAGCTCAAGTCTTCGTGCTTGCCTGGTGTCTTAGTCACTGAACTACTGCTGTGAAGAAACACTATGACCATCACAGCAATGATAAGAAAGAGCATTTAACTGCGGACTTGCTTATAATTCGGGAGGTTTGGTCCATTATTATTATAATGGAGAGCATGGCAGCATGCAGACAAGTGCTGGAGCAGTAATTGAGAGCTAATTCCTGATCTGAAGAGAGAGAGAGAGAGAGAGAGAGAGAGAGAGAGAGAGAGAGAGAGAAAGAGGAAGAGGAGACTGGGATGAAACCTCAAAGCCACCCCCAGTGACTTACTTTTTTCCAACAAGGCCACACCTCCTAATCCTTTTCAAATAGTGCCACTTCCTGATGACTAATATCTAGTATAAGCCTAAGGGAGCCATTTTTATTCAAACAATTTTACTAGGCAAGTACTTTGCTGACCAAGTCATCTTTGAACCCCCAACCCCCATGCTACCCTTTTTTAAAGCAGGGTCTTTCTGTGTAGCTCTGGTTTGCTGTGAACTCAACTACATAGCCCCATCTGAAATCAGATTCCTGACAATCCTCTTGCCTCACCTTCCCAAGTAGGAGGGATTAATGATTGAGGTAGCACACTTGGCTCAGTTCCTTCTGTGTAAGGATTAAGATTCCATCTTACTCCCAAGGATTTATAAGATCCTGGACTGTAGGCAATCTCTGAGAACCCAAGAGAGGCAGGATCTACCTATTGGTCCAGAGGCCTGGACCAATGCCTATTACCCTAAGTGCTGCTTGCTTACTGAGCCCAACAATTAGCAGCAGACTGGCTCAAATCCAAGCTATCCTTCTCCTTGTGCTTTATGAAACGGTGGCAAAAAGATAGCATCTTGGGTGTGGTTCTGAGAGAGCTGGGCCCCTCTAAGGATGCCCTCTCTTGAATAAGCCAAAATTCCTTTCTGTTCATATGCTCACTTTTCCTTCCTTCAACTCCTCTGGACATTTACTGAGCATTCATTAGCTCTGTGCTGGAACTATGGAGACAAACAAGACCACCTTTGCAATATCCATGGTGTGAACGTTAGCTTTAATTGTCAACTGAACACAACCTAGAATCACCTGGAAAGAGAGAGTCAACGAAGGGTTGCCTATATTGGTTTAGCTTAAGGGTTTGTAGACTTATGGGACATTGTAGCATAGGCTGGCCTTGAACCACTGTAATCACTTGCATTGGTATACCAAGGGCTGTGACTACAGGCACAAACCATCATGACTGCCTGTGTTAATGAACTGATTAATTAATAATCAGAAAATATTTATTATTAAACACAAGTTCCAATCTAGAGGGAAATCAACCATAGAATGTGAGTTTGGATTTGACATACTGTCTCAGTAGTTAGGTTGATATTTATTTTCATGGAGTAAAGAAAATTATATATGGGGTGGGGACTGGCATATAACTCAGTTGGTCGATTGCTTGCCTAACACACACAAATCAACAGAATTCAGCCACCAGCACCTGTTATGGTGGAGCACACCTATAATTCAGGAATTCAAGAGGATCAGGAGGTCAAGGCCATCCTCAGGCCAGCTTGAGGTGTCAAAAATAAAATTAATAAGTCAACAAATCACAAATGGGAAGACAGTATATGCCTATAATCTCAGGGACGCTGAGGCAGAAGGATCACTATGAGGTCATTGCCTACAGGGTAAGATGCTGTCTCCAAAAGCCAAAGAAAAAATAATAGCACAAGAAAGAGATTGTGGGTGTGGGTGTGGGGTGGGACGTACTCAGTGGACACTGATTCAGCGAGAGTGCTGGTCTCTCCTCCTCCATCTACCCTGACCAGATGTGCTCAGAAACCTTGGTTCTCCTTGAATATGTACATCTGTCAAAATTCCTGTCAATTTTAGCACAACTGCCAAGGGACTGAACAAAGAGAGTTAGCGATTAACTTCAAAGAACTTTGTTGGAGAGGAATAAAGATATTTAAGGCCTATTTTGTGAACTAATTGCATTTGCATATTTATGGGATTTACTGATATAGCAGTAATTAAAAACTATTTAGTAGTCTTAAAGGACACATAACTCAGTCGCCGTTTGCATAATAAACACTTCCTTATTATGTTTGCATAATAACCCCTCTCCCCCTTCTTCTTCCAGAAGACATTGGTCCATCTAAAAGGTGCCACATCCTGCTGGGAAATGGAGAAGCTTGGTACAGGGGTTTCTGGGGGCTGTGGAGAGGGGCTTCTGAAAGAATATTCTTCTAGCAACTCTCTTAATGGTGATGGGCCTGGCCTGAGCTCCTGCTAGAGAGTGACAGACTCATACCTCACTTGAGATTTTGGTTTAATTTGCCCCAGTGTTATACCTTGAGGATCCGGAGAAGAATACAGTGGTACAGGCCTATAGCACCAGCAGAGATTGAGGTGGAAGGCACGTGAGTGCACGGGCACACTCTCTCTCTCTCTCTCTCTCTCTCTCTCTCTCTCTCTCTCTCTCTCTCTCACACACACACACACACACACACACACACCCCACAAATGTTTAGCCCCTCTTGACTCCAGCTTTGCATCCTAAATGTACTGATTTGGGAAGCATGGAGTGTTGGCTCAGTGGTCAAGAGCACTTGCTGCTCTTGCTGAGGACCCAGGATCAGTTCCCAGTTCCCACAAGGTGGTTCATCACCATTCAATTCCAGGGAACGCAGCAAACTTTCTGGCCTCTGTGGGCACTAAGCAGGCCTGTAGTTCACATACACAAATAAATACGGGGAAGACACTCATACACGGAGAATAAAATAATTGAAAAAAATTTAAATATACAGGTCTACTTGAGAGGCTCCAATGCAAAGTAAGTAAGGCCATACTTACTTACCCTTTCTATGACATGTTCTAAGAGGCCCCATTGAAGCCCTTGGTAGTAAAAAACTATCTGGCTGCAAAGGGATGGGTTTAAGGAGAGTGAGAGGAGACAATTTTTGTTAAAAACAAATAAAGTTGAGGTAATTGTGCACATCTTTTATCTCAGCATTCAGAAGGCAGAGGCAGAGGCAGAGCCAAACAGATCTTTTTGTAAGCTGGAGGCCAGCTTGGTCTATATAGTGAGTTCCAAGCTAGCCAGAACTATGTAGTAAGAACTGGTCTGGGGTCAGGGTGGGGAGAGTGAAAGGTTGAGGTGAGACTCTAAAACCATTGAGTAAATATGAGAGAGTTAGACAAAGAAGAAAGCTGAGGTGGTATATGACTGAAAACTCTCCTGAAGACCAGCTTACTCACGCAAACTCCTGGCAGGATGCAGCAGCCAAGAGAGGTAGCAGATAGCAGGACCAGACTGCTGTTAAACCAGCTAATGAAGGTCATGATGGACCAGCATTACACATCATTAGCAATGGCCTTACAGTAACAGATGGGCACGCGAGAAAGTGCAAAGAAAAGGGAGGGAGGGGATGTCCCGGGAGGGTCTGCCTTAGAGTCATGACACACTAGAATGTGTGGTAAGATGCCATGGGGATCACTGTCTCAGTTCAAACCTCTGCACAAGGGGAAGCATCCAAATCCCTCCCCTAGAAAGACGCTACCAACCCAGCTGTACTCTCTCTTGTTTAGATTTTTCCCATGAGCCAACGCAGACCCTCAGAACTGTCAGGAGCAGACAGGACGCAACCAGATCCATTCTTGGTGGGCCAAGCTCTTGAAGCCCAGCGTTCCACTGTCTATAAAGGGCACTTCTCAAAGTCAAAACCAACAAAAACACCCCTCATAGATTTGACCCTCTGGCAGATTAAATTGTAATTTCTTTTTCTTCTGAAATGTTTTTGTACGTCCAACAAAATCAGAAGGCTGGTGGAGACAGCTCTCCTCTTCCACTTCTACCCACACAACTCTTTCACAGCCAACTGCAGCCTTGACTAGCTAGTGTGTAGTTACTACATCAAAGACTATCATCTGTTTGTTAATGAGTTAGGGACATTAGCTTGCTTCATTTCCTCTTTGTTGAGACAAGATCTCCTGTAGCTCAGGCTGGCCAGGAACTTGGTATATAACCAAGGCTGGACTTGAACTCCTGGTCCTGCCTCCTCCTCTCAAGTGCTGGGGTTATAATTGTGAGCTGCTACACTGGACCCAACAAGGACATTAGTTTATTTATTTATTTGAGTATGTGGAAGTATGTCTGCACACTGGTGTGCCCAGGTACATAGACACCAGAGGGACTCCTGCTCTGTAGCCAGAGAGGAGGAGGTGAGGTAAGGAATAGTGAACATATTCAATTCATCAAACAGCAACAAATCTTTTGTCAGGGAGCCAACAAGATGGCTCATTGGGAAGGGTTGCTTCCCCTGAGCCTGGCAATCTGAGTTTGATTTGGTTCCCCCAAATTGGGACCCCCATTTGAGTCCCCAGGACCCACATGGTAGAAGGAAAGAACCAGCTCCCAGAAGTGGTCCTCTAAGCTCTCCATGTGCCCTACAGCACTTGTCCACCCCCACACACAAAATAAAGAAATAAAAATATTTTTAAAGGGACATTAAAAAAAAACTTTTATCGAATGATGTTAAACATTAATAGTTCTCATCTTCAAGAAGCCTAGAAGCATCTTGTCTGAGTTACTTTGTAGACTGTGCTCAGTGAAAATTTAAAAAGCATTCCTATTTATCAAAAATCAATGTTTCTCTTAATTAAAGGGGCCTAGCAGAAACAGAAGCACTCTTTCCGCTGTATTGTTTGTAGTTGATGTTCATTTGACAATACCAGGCTCCCATTAGCTGCTTGTAACTCAAGAGCCCAGTGACTGTTCCCAGAGACCGAAGATGTTCCTGCCTATGTCTGATTTAAGGCAGCTATCTGGATCTCAATTATTAATGAAATTAGGGTCCTGAATGCCAGCAAGAACATTGCCTTAGGTAAAGGCTGTAAAGGAAATCATATTAGCCTGGAATTTCCTCTCCTTGGGGCCCCCTCTTAAATTGCATTATTCACTTAGCTGGCTCCTGGAAGGGAGATGGAGTCTTGGCCATCGTCCTAGGGCAGAGCCAAATGGAGACGCTTGTGGGGTCCATGAGGGCATTAATCTCCAAACCTCTGTGTGGTGCTCATTGTCTTGTCCAGTCGGATGTTTACAAAATAGCACAAGTGAGCAAACAGGAGAAGAGGGTGGAGGGTTGCTATGAGGTGCGAGGTCGAGGAGTGCCCCGCTTGCTTGCTTGCCCGCCCGCCCGCCGGCAGTCAGCTCTCTTTTCTGGTACCTGCCCCAGAATAGGCAAGTGCGATGATTCTTCTGTGGTCCTGCCTCCTGGTGGCTGTCGTAGGTAAGTCCTGTGAATGATTCTGCCGAACACTGTGTCTTAGGTCTCACAGTGTAGTGTCCACACTGTGCTGGGGACACCTCAGATCTGTTCCTTTGGATTCAGGATCTGTTAATACTAGTCCTGTGAAGCTTTACAGAGACCAGCGATGTGTCTCTGACACTCCCGCTGCCACCCCAGTCTACACAGGTGAAAACTCACTCCAAAACATTACCTTTGAGAGGAAATGTTTCTCTTCTGAAGAAATCCAGCTCACTCCAGTGATTTACACTAAGTTTGGGGCAATCTCTTTCACATATGTATAGATAATGTGTTTTAGGATTCCCTGATAGCCTTGGCTTTATTATAACCCTTTAGCAGAGCAAAGAAAGGGTCCCGTGGATTTGTCTCAGCTGCGTATCATTTTGATACCACAGTGTTTGAATCCAGCTTTGCAGAAACTACAGAAGTAGCCAGTATATTGCTAAAGGCAGATGCAAAAGCATGCACGTTTTAAATACATGCTTTCTATTAAAATACTTTAGAGATTATGTGTGTTTTGATGTATGGAACGATACATTCATGGTAGCATTAACTCTACTGAATTGGACTGCTTTAGTTAGTATGCAATTGATTTTTTTTTAAAAATGTGGATAAATCAAGAATCTATGGGTTGTCCATACCTACACCTGGGTATGCATCACTCTCTTTGTCTTATAATCCATCTTCTAATCTGGTAATGTGTCCTTTCCTTCATCCCAACTGTACTTAAAGAGTCAGAGAAAACTATTTCTGTTGGTGATTCCTGGCACACTACTTTCTTTTACCTTATCCGTATACCCTACCTCTTTGCGGGTTCTCCTAGAGCTTGAGTCTGAATTCTCAGTGTTCAAAATGAAACCAGAAGTAGGATGAGTCAGTAATGGAGACAAACAAAGGAATTTGTGAGCTAGAGAGCTGGACGTTTACAAGCAAAGGAAGAAAACGTTGAAAATGATCTTTTTTAATTTTTTTTTTTCTATTTGGCAGAGAAGAAAAATAGTCACAAAATTCCTGGACACTTAACTTCAAGGATAAAAGCCTGTCTTAATTATAAGAGTAAAAGAGAGGAAGTTTCATTAATGCCAAATGGATTTCTTTGCAGAAAATAACTATCAACATGAAGCTAAGATAAAATAGAAAAATGATGTCAAGAAGACTCAGGAAATTCTTCTTATCAGCTTTTTCCTTCTGATGCTTTGTACTCAAGTTGGATTTTGGTTCTCAGTGAGGGCAAAAACAGTGTTTTAACAGGGTCTAATGACCGGGTCTTCCTCAGGAATCACAGAGAACATTCGTGAAAAGAACCAAGCATTTTACTAAGTACTATAGAGTTGACTTGTAGCTATCAGAACTGATTTTTTCTTTGTGCTGAGAGTATGCTAGGGATGAGGCTAGCCCACCTCCAGCTTCACTGCTCAATAGCCACAAGACCCACATAAATCATTCTTTAGGCAATTTTTCAGGGCCTTATGTAGTCCAGGCTAGGCTTGAACTTACTGGGTAATTGAATGTTGAAATCTGATCCTCCTGCTTCCACCTCTCAAATTCTAGATTATAGATAGGTATGGACCACCTCACCCTGTTCGTGGTGTTCTAAAGGTGGGACTCAGGCCTTCATGATCCACATTCCCAGACTCCCCACCCCTTTTTTTAAGAAAAAGATTTATTTATTTATGTGCGTGCACTGTAGCTGTCTTCAGACACATCAGAAGAGTTCATCAGATCCCATTGCAGATGGTTGTGAGCCACCATGTTGTTGCTGGGAATTGAACTCAGGACCTCTGGAAGAGCAATCAGTGCTCTTAACTGCTGAGCCATCTCTCCAGCCCATACCCAGACCCTTAACTTCATTCAGAATATTCAGGAAGATCAGACAATGGAAACATAATGTGCAACACAAATGTAAGATATTATCAATCAGAAGCACAGACTCTGAAAAGATCACTGTCTGTTTCTGCTCAGTAACTGACTGTGCACAGCGTATAGGTTTTCCTTCCAATGGCTTACTCAGTGCTGGTCCTAATATTTGTAGACAGCCAGGTCACCATAGTGTCATGCCTAAGAGGGTGTTCTCTGAATGCAGACCAGCTGTGCTTTAGCCCCAGCCTCTTCATTTGTAAGCTATGGCTCTGAGCAGCCAAACCCTCACTGAATCTGTAGTAACTATGCCATCCTTACACACAAACACACACACACACACACACACCAAATACAAACAAACAAACAAACAAAAATAAGTAAAAAATGAAGAATTTGTTGTTGTTGTTGCTGCTGCTGTTTTTGAGATAGAGACTAAGCGTTTAGTCTGAGCTGGCTTATAACTCAATATGTAGCCCAGGCTAGTCTCAGATTTCTAATTCCCCGTCTCAGTCTCTGCAGGGCTGGGATCTCAGGCCTGTGTCACCATGCCTGCCTTTGTATTCCTACTGTTCTTTCAAATCTCTTCCCCTCCAAATACTTTGTAGCTCAGTCCCTAACACAGTCTACTCTACAGAAACAATCCATATGACTAATGGAAGCCGGTTATCACATCTGGGGAGGCAGGGTTGACTGGGATGCTCTCCTGAGCCCGCCGATAGCTTCCATCAGTGTCTGTGGAAGCAGGCCTGAACTTTGAGTCATTTAGCGCTTGTGTGAATGTCACATTAGCTTTCAAGGGGGCATCATTTGCTGCTAATTAATGGTCACTTAAATCCTTAATCTCTCTCCTGTAATTGATCTTTCTCCTCACACAAATTTGCATTCATAGTAGAAATGCAATTTATTATTTCCTCCCAGCTTATGCCAGAACACTGTTCTTCTTACATCCATGTGAGCTTACTTCCATTTGCCTTTGATTTTTCTCGTTTGTTCCTAGTCCTAGCTTCCAGAACTTTCTCTTTTTATCTAACACTTTAGACACATTCTAGAAAGCATGGTTCTATCCACAGGAGACTTATGGACTGTTTCCTAGGTAAGAAAGCAGAGAGAGACTGGAGTCCGTATGAGCAGAGGCTACAAGAGACACACCTTCATCCTTCAGCATTATATTTTAATTCCACCTCAATTTCCTGTGTTGAATTGTGCCCATTTCAGGATTTCTCCAACTGAGATTTGAATTGGGAGTTCCCAAGAGAGGCTAAAAAAAGCTACTGCCCAAAGCAAACTTTGTAGGGAGATCAGCCGGGTTCGATGTTCCCAACTTCCCCTCCCTGGGGTACAAACAGTGAGAAATGTTCTCAGGTAGGGAGTCACACCGCACGTTTTGACAATAACAATTCACAAAAATCTTTTAAAAAACGACGTCCCGTGCAAGCCGCCCACTTTCGTCCTGCATGCCTGAATAGCTGCTTCCATCCTAAGCCTCTCCGTGGGTGAACAGTCATGGAGTTATATCGCTCATTAAGTTCGCAGTTCTGACGGTAATGAAAGCAGATCTTCTACTGCCCGCCTCCGGATGGCAGCTCCAGCATCGCCGCCGTTAGCGGGTTTTTTTTTTTTTTTTTTTTTGGTCCTCATGTCCCCCCTCACCCCCATCTCCCCCTAGACATTGATGAATCATAGAAATTGCTGCTTGTGGTGACAGGTGGCAGGTGACTGCATTCATAAAGAGATGGCTCCAAACGGGATTGTTGCACAGGGAGAAGCGATCTCATCCAGTTTCCTACTGGATCCCTCAGACGGCCAGGAGCTCACAAAAACAGGGCAATCCACACGCAGGACGCCACAGATAGCTTTCATCCCGCACCATGTCAGAAGGTGTGCAATTTGCTTCAGTCCAATGACTTATCGAAGCTTCAAATCCCCCAAGGGTTGGCGGGCGAAGGCTGTGAACAAAATATCTTTTTGCAATTCAGAGAGAGCCCTCACAAATCTGTCACTTCCAATCCCCCTTGCTTGTTCCTCTTGCTTGCTCTCCCCTGCCTCGACAGCAATCATGACTCCTCTAACAAATCAAGATCCCTGGACCAGAGGAAATGATTGTTTCCTGAAGCCAGGGAGAATTTTCCCAAAGCAAAGATCTCATTTTCTGACAAGCACATTTTATTCGAAGACAGATGGTGTGAGAAAATAGATTTTTCAATGGAAACCAAAAAAAAAAAAAAAGCATGAATTGAACTCTCATTTAATTTCATTATGCGGAAATCCATGCAGATCTTTGGGATCAATGGATTGTCCATTACACAAGGGAAATCAAAAGAAAACAAAAACAAAAACTATACAGGCCTGGGAGATGGCTCAGTGGGTAAGAGTGTTCTGTTTTGAAAGCACGAGGACCTGAGTTCGAATCCCCAGCACCCATGAAAAAAGTCGAGCATGGCTGTGTATGCACCTATAGCTCCCTCACTGTAGGGACAAAGACATGAGCATCACGTGGGCTTGCTGGCTGCTAGTCTAGCTCCATGCTCAGTGAGAGATCTTATCTTGGGGGAACAGGTCAAAGACAGATAGGTCCGGACACCCCAATGTCCTCCAGGTGGATACACGCACCTGCCCACACTCACACACACAAACCAACCCCAGGGTTAAGTCTGAGCTAAGGGTATAGGTGATTCTTTTCATCATACCAACAGGATATGTTACAGGAGTAGAGACAGAATTCTGTCTCCGAATGGCCATTGTGATGTGGAGCTGTAGGGACAGTTTGCATTGCTGAAGGTTAACTTAATTTGTGTATTTTTACAATGCAATCTCTTTTGAGGGCGTGGCCTAGTCTATCTTCCTGTTGCCCTGATTAACACACTGTTGTGCCAAGAAGTGTTTGTGAACTCCAAGAAAATCATCAAAGAGCCAATTCCAATGTAATTTCACTAAAGTCTCTTTACTCAAGGTCAAGCTTGGGTCGAACCACTGTCTCTGACTCAGGAGAACGGGAGGGGTCCCCTAGGCCAATTTCAAGAAAGCATTTATAGGGGTAAGAAGGGGCTATCTAGCCTGGTACACATCTGATTGGAGGACCATTATGGCCTTTAACATAACTGACCAAACCATAAACTTCACTTCTGCTTTCCTCCTGATTGGTGGTTGTTAGGAAGTGAAGTGTCAGGGGCAGGCTTATAACCTGGGGGTGCAGATTTGTTGGGGGAATAACTTGGAAACTGGTGTTAGGTAACCAGTTTGTTAGTTAACTTGTTCTTAGGTCAGGTTCTCTAAGATGGAGTCTGAACCCAAAAAGGTCTAACCGAAAGCAGCATGCTCATCTTACAGGCTATAGTCCATTATTAAGAAAGGACAAAGCAAGAACTTAAGACCCTAGCAGCATGAACTGAAGCAGATACCATGGAGGAACCCGGCCCTTGCTGCCAGGCTCTGGATCAGTTGCCCTTTTAAATGGCAGAGGCCCATCCACCCACAGATGATACAGCCCACCGTGGGCTGCAACCCCAGGCGTCAGGTTTTCAAGACAGTTCCCCACAGACATGCTCACAAGCACAAGCGTGGAGGCAATTCCTCAGCTGAGGCTCAAACTAACAACTGAGATTAGCCGTCACAGGGCACTTGGGCCATCGGCTCACTTTTAGTGTCTGCTGGAGAGCCACCAGGCTGTGAGTTTACACAGACAGAAGTCAGCTGACTACTGTACAGATGTTCCAGACATGTGGCTCCACAGTCTACAACTCCCCAAACATCCTCATTATCTGCATCTTCACTGCGACATCTTTCTTTTTCTAGGTATCCTAGGCACAGCAACATCTCAACCTGGGAATTCTTCTCTGCACCGGCTCACCAGGCAGCTCTTACAACAGTACCATAAGGAGGTCAGACCAGTTTACAACTGGACTGAAGCCACCACTGTCTACCTGGACCTTTGTGTCCATGCTGTATTGGATGTGGTAAGGACTGTTTGCCCTTGCTTGCTCTTGTCCTGATTGATTGGCAGATTGAATAATTGATTGATCGAGATGGATCTCCTGTAGCCCAGGCTGGCCCCAAATTAACTTTGTAGCTGAGGATGGCTAAGGACTTCTGGGCACTGGGATCACAGGTTGCATACCTCCACAGCCAACTTCTTGCTGTCCTCCATGCTTTATGCAGAAGATAGTATTCCATTCTTGAGACTGATTGAACTGCTGATAGTAGGCAGAGTCCACATCCTTAGAGATGAAGTTGATTTACTTATCTTTTCCATTGTTATCGATAATGGTATATTAAAATAGATATCCAGGTCTGGGGTTGCAGCTGTGAGCACCTGCCCAGTAAGAGAGGGCATGCTTACTAGATCCACTATTTTACTGTCTGAAATTTGAAAAAAACGAAAACAGATGAACAAAACCTCTGCCTTGGTTGTCATGAATTTATAAAGTGTTTTTCTACACTGTTTGCTGAGGACAGGAAGAAGGACTTGTTTGAGACCTTGTCTCAAAAACAAAACAAGACAAACAAAAAAAAATTTTTTTTAAAACAAAAAATTTATCAAGAGAAATTTATTTTTGGCTCATGGTTTTGGACGTTCCATTCCTTGGCTCAGGGGTTTCATCGCTCTGGGGCTTCCAGCAGCATGTACCACAGGAGCACACCATGGAACAAAGCCACTCACTTCACATGGGGAAGAGCAGGAGGGGCCCAGGTCCCCTTCAATGTCATATCTCAGTGAGGAAGAGACCTCTTACTACAATGCACCTTTTAAAGGTTTAATGACCTTCTAATAACACGACACTAATGACCTTTCTGTTAATTCTTTCTCTTAGTTGGAGTTTCTATTGCTGTGATTAAACACTTTTGTGACCAAAAGCAACTTGGAGAGGGGTTTTGTTTGTTTTGTTTGTAAATCTTAACTTCCAGGTCACACCCAAGCACTGAAATAAGTCAAGGCAAGGACTCAAGAACCTGGAAGCAGGAGCTGATACAGAAACTATGAAGGAACTCTGCTCACTTGCTCCTAATGTCTCTCTCAGCCTGCTTTCTTATAGAACACAGGACCACCTGTCTAGGGGTGGCTTCACCTACAGTGGGCTGGTCCTCCTCTCTTCATCAATCAAAAAAATACCCTACAGATTTTCCTATAGGTCAACACTACACAGGCATGTTCTTAATTAAGATCCTTCTTCACAGATGAGTCTAGCTTGTGTCAAGTTGTCGTAAAACTTTCGAGCACACACACTGTCCTTTGGAGGACACTCACTATGTAAACCTTAGTGGTCCTATTTGTGTACCACCATAGCAAAGCTGCACCAGCGTGCCATCAGCCCAGGGCTCTCTGTTGCTGTTTTTGGTAGTCCTGTCTTTTTTCCAAGTAAATCCCACCTCTGTTGTCCACTGAGTTGACCACAATCTGTGTGTGTGTGTGTGTGTAGACACATGCATATGCCATAGTACATGTATACAGGTCAGATGACAGCCGTGGGTATTGGTTCTTTCTTTCCACTGAGTTTGAGACAGGATCTCTCTGTTGTTCATTTCTGCAGATGCTTGGTCCTTGGGCTTTTGGGGATCTTCCTCTCTCTGGCTCCATCCCATCATAGGAAAACTGTGATTACAGTGCTTGCTAATGTGTCTGGATCCCCAGTCACACCCTCCCTCTTCTGTAACAAGTGTATTACCCGCTAAGCTGTGTCCCAACCCCACTCTCAAGCTTTATATTTCTCCAAGAAAATTATGAACACATGACCTTTTATTTGTTTGTTTTTGTTTTGTCTTGTGACAGGTTCTCAGTATGTAGCCCAAGCAAAGCTTGAGTTCTTAGAAAATCCTCCTGCCTCAGCTTTCAAGTATTGAGATTACAGGCATAAATCACCACAGAAAGTTCATTTTACTCTTTTTTTTAAATGAAACTAGGCCTCTCTCTCTCCCTCTCTCTCCCTCTCCCCCTCTCTTTCTCCTTCCCCCTCTTTTTCTCCCTCTCCCTCTCTCTCTCTCCTCCCTCCCAAAAGTTTATTATTTAGTCCACTACAAAGAGACAGTGGATGAGGCAGTCACAGATGAACTGTCCCTCCACATCCTCCACGTCACTTCTCTGAGGCTCCCCCGCTGTGCACGATGACAGTCCGGTCCCTTCTCTGGCTCAGTAGTATTCTAGGTCACTGCTCTTGATTTTTCTTACTGGTTTAAAAACCCATTTTAATTAACATTATCTTGTGCATTTACCAACATTACGCCCTGTTGGTTTTCTTGAATGCTGTTTTTATTCTTCTGTTCCTTATGTCCTTCCTTATCTCGGGTAGCTTATACATTTTTAATAAATATTCAAAAGAATAAAATATTTTAAGCACTTTTTAATATTTTGCTCCAGTTATTTGTGATAGGGTCTCATGTAGCTAAGGCTAGCTTTGAATTTACCATGTAGCTAAGGATGACTTATTCTTCTGCCTCTATCTTCCAAGTGCTGGGAGTACAGACTTGTATCACCACACCTGGTTTTATGAAGTGCTGGGACTCTGAGCTATATCCCAGCTCATTTTTTTCTATTGAGATCTTCGTGATAATATGCAGGATCTCCTCCTCCTCCTCCTCCTCCTCCTCCTCCTCCTCCCCCTCCTCTTCTTCCTCCTCCTCCTCCTTCTTCTTCTTCTTCTTTTTTTTTTTGAGACCAGCATTTTGCTATGTAGCCCAGGCCTGGATGGAGTTCATTATCCAGCCCACATTGGCCTGGAACTGGTGGACATCCTCCTGTATCAGCATCCTGAGTGCTAGGATTGATTATAGGCATGGTGGGTCCATGCTGGATTCCCCTCACTCTGGAGACAGAAACAAGACCATCAGGAGTTCAGGGCCAGTCTTGCTTGGTAAGTTTAGCGCCAAGCTAAGATCCACAAGGTCCAATCAATCAACCACTCAACCAAGTGGTTCTACCCAGACTCCTCCTTTCAACAGCAAATTTCACTTTTCTTCTTTCATTTTATATTAGTTTTTGATTCATTTATTTTTATCTTATGTGTATGAAGGGCTTGTCTTTGTGTGTGCATCATCAACATGTCTATTACCTGTGGAGACCAGAATAGGGCATCAGACCTGGAACTGAAGCTATAGACACTTATGAACTACCATGTCAGTGCTGGAAATCAAATCCAGGTCTTCTGAGAGAGCAGGCTTAACCAGTGAGCCATCCCTCCAGCCATTAAATTCCACTTTTCTCAGTTTGATTTTCCCATATGCTAGTAAAAGTAACAGCCTTATGATCTTAGACAGTATTGTTTAATTTAATGCCAGGAGCTATTCCTACACAAAAGCTTAGTATCACTCACACTGCTAATAGATAACTCCTTTAAGGTCCCTCTTTTAAAAAGTCTCTTTTTAGTTGGCTATTGAACTAGCATTTTGGAGACTTAATTTCTCTTGGCTGATACTTCACCTGGTTAGAAGAGATAGTATCCCTTTCCCTGGTGGATTATTATGACCATCCTGCTTCCCAGAGTCCAGGGGTAAGCATGATCTGAATAGAGACACCTGATATGACAGCCATGGTGGTGTACACCTGTGACCTCAGCACTTGGGAGGTTGAAGCAGGAGGACTGCTATGAGTGTGAAGTCAGCCTGAGAGACAGAAAGCAATTCTGTATCAACAAACAAACAGGCTCGGTGGTGGTGCACGTCTTTAATCCCAGCACTTGGGAGGCAGAGGCAGGTGGATTTCTGAGTTCAAGGCTAGCCTGATCTACAGAGTGAGTTCCAGGACAGCCAGTGCTACACAGAGAAACCCTGTCTAGAAAAAAAATTAAAAACAAACAAACAAACAAACAAACAAATAAAAGGCACATGCTAAGAGCTATCATGCTAATCCCCAGAGCAGGGGGATACTGAGCCCCAAGAAGGGCTTAGGATGACTTTTAGCTGTTAACCTTCCCTTTTTTATTTCATAAGATTAAAATAGAGTTGCTCAGCTTCCTCTTCGGACGTTTACTTGTAGATGAATACAGAAAAAATAGAAGGTCAGGCTGGAGAGAAGGCGCAGTGGTTAAGAGCACAGACTGCTCTTCCAGAGGTCCTGAGTTCAATTCCCAGCAACCACATGGTGTCTCACAACCATCTGTAATAGAGATCTGATGCCCTCTTCTGGTGTGTCTGAAGACAGCTACAGTGTACTCATATACTTTAAATAAATCCTAAGAATATATAAAGTCTTTATATTAGTATTTTCCTTTGAAACAAGCGTATCAAATTGAATTTCTATAATCTAACTCTTCCTGCCTTGGTAAAAGAAAGTAAAATCATATCATTTAGTAAAATCACTTAGTAGAATTTGTAGGATATTGTAGGTAAGGGAACACTATTAGTTTTCTGAAGACATGCCGACCCCCACCATGTTGTAAAGCAGTCTGATTTGTTACTAGATTAAGTTAGAATAGCTCCTAATGAGGTAGAGTAAATTCTCTTTTGCACTAGTATGTGTTCAGGCATGTTCATGTATGCAAATCACATATGCAAATGTATGCTGTGGGTGTATGCAGAACCCAGAGGGCAACCTGTTTTAAAAATTATATTTTTATTTATTTACTCTGTGTGTGTGTGTGGGGGGGGTTATTTGAACCACAATGTGTAAGTGAGAATCAGTTTTCTCTTGCTATTATGTAGGTCCCAGGGTTTGATCTCAGGTTGTCAGGTTTTTGGTAAGCATCTTTACTTGCTGAGTCAGGCCCCTTAGCTCTCATCCTCAGATGCCATCCACTTTATTCGCTTTCTTTTAAATCAGAGTCTTTCACTAACCTGGAACTCATCAAGTAGACTAGGCTGGCTCACCAGTGAGTCCCAGGAATCCACCTGCCTCTGTCCTCTTAGTTCTTGACTTACAACATAGGTTTTGAAGATGCAAATTAGGTCTTTATGTTCATAAATGTCCTAGTTTGCTTTTTGTTGTTGTGATAAAACGTTGACCAAAGACAACTTGGGGAGGAAGGAGTTTGCTTGGCTTACAGGTTATAGTCCAACATCAAGGGGACCCAAGGCAGGACTGGAGGCAGAAACTGAAGCTTACTAGATTGCTTCTCCAGGCTTGCTCAGTTCTCTTCTCTTCTCTTCTCTTCTCTTCTCTTCTCTTCTCTTCTCTT
>NW_021628147.1:0-34679 GCF_004785775.1 Grammomys surdaster
AGAAGAAGAAGAAGAAGAAGAAGAAGAAGAAGAAGAAGAAGAAGAGAGAATTACATATCCTGACTGCAAAGATCAAATTTGCCCCTAGGAACTTGACACCCCTAATCAGCAGGAAGACATCTAATGATATCGTTGCCTCCTTTCCTACCCCTGACTTCATTCAATGGTTTCTTTCTCTCTTCCCTCTGTCCTTTCTTCTCTCCTACTTAGTGTTAGGAGGTTGGAAGGGAGGAAGAAGAGGGGTGGTAAAGGGTGGAAGTAAAAAGAACCCATAAAGTAGTCAACAGTCAAGCCACACTGGGCTTCGTGTCTCATGGTCCTTCTTAGTCATGTACATAGCACCTTCCCATGCTTGTAAGTGGCTGGCTTTTCTCACACATGCTGTTGGTTGCACAGAGTTCAGATGGGAAAGGTTCCAGTCCTCTGCCAACGGGCTCCTTTTAGATGTTAACCTTGGTACTTCTCTCTCCAGTCCCTACCTTCCTGCCACAATCTGACTCCGGGAATGCTAATAAATAATTGTGTACTTTATCATTATTATTGTTGTCATTTATTGGCTTTTCAAAAAAAATAAGAGAGAGAGAGAGAGAGAGAGAGAGACTGACTCACATTGTGTCCAAGACTGATCTGGAGTTCACTATGTAGCCTAGGCTAACCCTGAAGTCATGGAAATCCTTCTGCTTCAGCCTCCAGAGTGCTGGGATTACATTTGTAAACTGTAAACCACCACACCTGTCTTGTCACTTTGAACCTCACGTAACCAGCCTTCTGTCTTGTTTTCAGAATGAGAAGCAAGGTCAAGGAAACCTATCCAGTGGTCCACCCGAACGATGGCATTGTCCAGCTCATCCTCTCAGTTTTCTATGACAATAACTAACCGTGTGGTCCACATGCACCACTCTGAATCTCTTCTTTACTGGCTGAGGGCTTCCCACGTTTCCACCTGGTGGGAATGGGTCAGGCATCCTCCTGTGAGTGGTAATGTACTTCCTAAGAGCTGGACTCTGTATTTTTTGTTTGTTTGTTTTGTTTTTGTTTTTGTTTTGAGACAGGGTTTCTCTGTGTAGCTCTGGCTGTCCTGGAACTCACTCTGTAGACAGGCTGGCCTCGAACTCAGAAATCCACCTGCCTCTGCCTCCCAAGTGCTGGGACTAAAGGCGTGCACCACCACTGCCCTGTGAACTCCATCTTTTAAGATGAAATCCGATTGACCTAAACCACTGGTTCTCAAAGAAAGCACCAAGTCAGAGGCCTCAGATTCTGAGCTGGCATGGTAGCTCAGTGGGTAGGACTCATAAATTTAACCATCTGAGTTGAGTCCTGGAATCTAGAGTGGTTCCTGAAGCTTGTCTTTCAATTTCTATAAAAACACTGTGGTCTTTATAAGCCAACCGGTGTACCTAGTACATCAAATACACAATAATAAAACAAATTTTAAAAATTCACATTCAGAAGCTAAGGATAATAGAATGTTTGTCTTGAATACTTGAAGCTCTGGGTTCAGTTCCTAGCTCTCAAACCAGGTGTGACAGCACGTGCCTGTAATCCCAGTACTTAGTAGGGACAGGCAAGAGGATCGGGAATTCAAAATCATCTTTGACCACATAGTGAGTTTAAATTCAGCCTGAAATACCTTTAACCCTGTCTCAAAACAACAACAGCAGCACAAAACAAACCAACAAACAACAACAAAACACCCTAAATTCTGGTAGCACCTGAGGACGTTGCAGTACAGGAAACAAGTCTATTCTAGAAACAAGCATTGCAAAAGCTCATCTACACGTGGAAGAGGAAGCTGGATACACTAGGGAGAGGGCAGGATAGGCAGTGATTATCATGGCTGAGAAGAGGGGGGATGGGGAGAGGTTGGACAACAGGTTCAAAGTCACAATTGGATAGAAGCAAATTCAGATGCTCTGTCAACAGTGGGGTGACTATAGTTGTACTGTGAATTCCAAAATAGCTTCCGGAGAAGATTTTGAATGTTCTCAGGCAAAAGGCATACATGTTTGAGGTATCAGATATGACAATAATGCTGATTTAATTATTTCTGCACAGTATATACGTGTATCAAAAATCACATTGTAGCCGGGCAGTGATAGCACATGCCTTTAAACCCAGCACTTGGGAGGCAGAGGCAGGTGGATTTCTGAGTTCAAGGCCAGCCTGGTCTACAGAGTGAGTTTCAGGATAGCCAGGGCTACACAGAGAAACCGTCTCAAAAAAAACAAAAACAAAACCAAAAAAAAAGAAACCAAAAACAAACAAACAAACAAACAAAAAAACCAAACCAGAAACACCACATTGTATCCCACGAACATGCACAATTAGCTTTGGAGAAGGTTCAAACTGCAATTTTAAATTTCCAAGTTCAAATACAATCCTCAGTTCCGGTGCAGATCTACTGAGCTGGCAACTGGAGATAGATGGAACCTTATAATCGGAGGGGTGTGAGTCCTCAAGTTGTTGTTGCTCTTGTTGTCAATGTCAATTGTTTTCCTGTTGCTAGGGATCAAATCTGGGCCTTCCACTGAGTCACACCCTGAGCCCACGACCTGTGTTATATATAACAAGCCCTCTGATTGCTCTGATTGCTCAGACTCAAACCCACCTGTCTAACTAATGGTGATGAGTGCCCATGTTTTCTTCCCAGTGATTGGGTTAAGCATCAGTATACGATGAAATCTTGCTGATTGCCAATGAGAAATGAAAGGAAGTCTGCCTGTGAAGGAATCCTGGGAAGACAGTGGGGAGAGGAGATCCCTCTTTGTGTACCTGACACTGTCAATAGAGATGACTCAGGGACCATGACAGCCAGATCTGAAGCAAAAAGACAAGTTCCCAATTGACACAAAAAAGGAAAAAGAGAAAGAAAAAAAGAGAAGGGGTTTTAGGGATGGAATAGGCTGAAGTCTTCACTCCCAGTACCCCAGTACCTGACCTTACTCAGAAAAAGGACATTTGCAGGTATAATTGGTGTCTTAGTTAGGGTTTTATTGCTATGAAGAGACATCATAACCATGGTGACTCTTATAAAAGAAAACATTTAACTGAGGCTGGCTTATAGTTTCAGAGACATAGTCCATTATTGTCATGGTAGGAATAAAACATTATAGAAGTGGACACGGTGCTGGAAAAGGAGGTGGGAGTTCTACATCTCAATCCGCAAGCAGCAGATGGAGACTGTGTGCCATGCTGGGTGTAGTTTGAGCATATATGACCTCAGAGCCTGCCTCTATAGTGACATGCTTCCTCCAACAAGGCCACACTCACTCCAATAAGGCCACACCTCCTAATAGTGCCACTTCTAATGGCCAAGCATTTAAACACAGGAGTCTACAGGAGCCATTCCTACTCAATCCAACACAATTGGTTATGAGTATGTTATATTAGAATAGGGTGGACCTTCAGACTGATGTGACTAGTGTCCTTGTGAGGGCAGGAGAAAGACATTCACACATCTCAGTGCTACGTCTGTGTGCCAAGCCTATGCAGTTACGAAGACATTCTCATAGCAGAGGGAAGGGGCATTGCGGCCAGCCATCAGGAGGCCATGTGGCATGCTTGAACGGCCTGCAGCTTCTGAACACCTGGGGCCAAGCCTCTTTGGCTATTGGAGCGTGTGGAAAGGCAGGCTTGGCACAGCTGTGGCTTGCCAGTCTCTCCAGCAAGGGTAGCCACTGGTTGAAGATGATTCAATGTGGGTGGAGACTTTCTAAGACACCAGGAGTTCCTGGGGAAGAAGGCTGTGATATCTGCAGGTGGGAACTTTGTGCCAGCAAGAGCTATATTTTATGGCCACCACGATAGCCTTTGTCCGTGTGACCCGGTGAGGTTAAAAGACAACCAGAAGACACTACTACAGTAAGAGGAACTATTCTAGATCCATTTATAGTGCTGTGATTTAAAAAATCCTGACCAAAAGCAACTTAGGGGAAAACAGGGTTTACTTCAGTTCTGGATCCAGGTTACAGCCCATCTAAAAACGGAATCACAATGAAAGGGGCTTGAAGCAATTAGTCATCACACTTATAGTCAAGGGCAGGGGGAAGTAAGCTATGCTTTCATAAGACAATTCCTCCAGATTGAATGCTCTGAATGCCATTTTCTTCTTGGCATTTGGATTTAAACAGAAACATCATCTCTTTCTTGATCTAGCCAGTCTTCAGACTGAACCTACACCAACAGCGCTTCTGGGTCTCAGCCCTTCGGGATTAGATAAGAACGACTTCATAGCATCTCCTGGATCTCCAGGTCACTGGTTGCAGATCTTGGGACTTTATTTTTCTGGGTCTTTCTGTCCATCCCACCCCGTGTTCTTTGGGTTTTATTTCTCTGGATACTCCTGACTCACCCAGACTGCTGTAGCAGCTTCTAGAGGGACGTAGAAACCTGGCTGCAGTAGGTTTCTTTATTTTGCCTTCAGAGTGATTCTTCCTAAAACATGCTCGGAATGTGTCTGCATTCTAGCCAGTTACAGTGATTTCTTATTCAACTCTTTAGTGGCTATGATTCCTCGGCTTCCTGCCACTTCTCCATGCTTCTCTTCTTGCTTCTTCACTCATGTGCATGAACTCCAGCATCATTGGAAAAGCATCCAAAAAGGTCTGGGTACCACCTGTCTCCAGGACTCTACACAGCATCCTTCCCTCTAGGGATGCCTGAACATCACATCTGGTCTTGAGAGCTTGAACCAGAGCTTGCTGCTCGTGGGCCTTTGCTCCCGTTCCATGCACAGAGTTCAGGGATGTGTATGGCTGGATGACAATTCTGTCTGAATGTACTGCATGCAAACAGACTGCACAGATCATGTGCTGGTCTGGTGTCTAGGAGAGGATGTGTGTTTACTTGTCCAAGCGGAAGCAGATTTATGGACATCTAGGCTCCATAATGCTTTATCCTAACAAACTCCTTCCAAGGATCCACAAGATAGATGTGTGCTGGGCTTTTCATTGTTGTTAGTGGTGGCCTTTAAAAATGTGTCATTTGCTACAGTATTCTCTCTGTGTGTCTCTGTGTCTGTGTCTGTGTCTGTCTCTCTCTCTCTCTCTCTCTCTCTCTCTCTCTCTCTGTGTGTGTGTGTGTGTGTGTGTGTGTGTCTTCTTGAACTTTTGATTCTCCTGCCTCCAACTCCCAAATGTGGAATTAGATTTCTGCTGCTTTATGCTCTGCTGGGAATCAATCCTGGGGCTTCATGTTCACCAGGCAAGCATTCTACAGACTAAGCTCTATATCTCTAACCCTTTGTTTTATTTTTCTTTGTTTGCTTGGGTCTCACTTTGTAGCCCAGGCTGGCCTCAAGTTTGCAACAGTCTCCTACCTCAACCTTCTAAGCGCTGGGATCACAGGAATGAGCCACCCACACCTAGTATGTCTTCATTTTATAGATGAGAAGATGGTCAGTTCAGAGTGAAGGAGCTTTCTCACGTTCACCCAGGTAGGAGGCTGAGGGACCAGGTCATCTGATCCTAAGTCTCCAGTGCTCCCACTTCAGCCTCCAGGTTCACTGCTCCTCCTCTAACAGCCCTCTGCCCCTGCTGCCATCTTCTCACCATTTTCTTTCCTGCTACATGAACACAGGTGACCATGGCTATGTGATTGGCAGGTAGGGGACTGGCAGTGTCTAAGCCCTGGCAGCTGCAGGTTGGGGCCGAGGCGGGGAAATGGACTGGGAAGCAGGACAGAGGAGAGGTCAAGGCTTGGATCACATAGACGCAAATCCTGCCTCACTCTCTGTGTGACGCTAAGTGACTCAAGCCTTATGTACTTCAGTTTCCATCTATAAAACAGAGCTGAGGACATACTCAGACTCTTGTCAGCAAGAATGGCTGACTAGCAGGCTCTCTCTGTCCCGTTTCCACCTGGAGTCAGGGACAGTGCTATTCAGAGCACTGTTTTGCTCTTGGATTCTTAGAGGGGCACAAGGGAAGGACAAGTGTCTGGACTGGGCCCAGATGAGGGCTCACGCATCCTTCACTTCTCAGCACTGAGGCTTCAGAAGATGCGGTTGTTTAAGGTTTGGGTCTGATAAGGCCTCTGTGGCCATTCCCCTGCCTCCATCTAGGCAGCCTTGGTAATATGGGACTCTGAAGAACAGTGACAGCATGTGGCTTCACAGAGCTTTATGATGCTGAAAGCTAGCTCTGCCTTCTATTTTGGGACCTAGAAAGGTCACAGTCAGTCCCTGCCTATGGGAATGGCAGGGGAGACTCATGACAGCAGCATGGCAGCAGCTGGGGTTCAGCCTCCTGGGTCCCACTAACCAGGAGATGGGAACCTCAAACCCATCGAGTGCAGGGCTGACACAGACTTCCTGTTGAATCTCATGGGGCTGCTTTGTAAAGAATTCCCGGTGAGCTAAACGCAAGGAGAAATATAAAGCCTCTCAGCTCAATCCTAGCATTTTCTGTCTCACCCTTTCCTTATCGCCACACCAATAGCTCAACCAACTACTAAATACAGTAGCAATTAAAAGCTGCCCTGCAGTGGGGTGTCTCCAATGGCTGGGCAGGGCACTGTTGACTCCAGAGAGCTAAACCTTCATTCCACCTCAATGCCTGTGTTGGAAATGCCCCTGTGAAGCAGCCTTGTGAAGGCTGCAGGCATGAGGGTGTAGCTCAGATGCTGCAATCAATGCTTACCTGGCATGCATGGAACCCCTGGGCTTGATCTCCGGTGCTGCATAAACCAGCTATGGCAGTGCATCCCTGTAGTCCCAGCATACGGGAGATGGAGGCAAGAAAACCAGGAATTCTAGGTCATCCTAGGCTACACAGCAAGTTCAAATTCAAGGACAGTCTAGGGCACAGGAGATCATGTCTCAAAAAGGAGAAGGCACAGGAGGAGACACAGTAATAGCAGCCGTAGTGGCCAGTGAGCCATGCCTGTGGTCCAAGTTTGCATCTTCAGATGTTTGTGCTTACAGGAGACTTTGCTCCACCTAGGCTATTGCCAGATGAACCAGTTTGAGGGCATCAACCGTGATCCTATGCAGGCACTCTGTAGAAGGAAGCCAGCTGTGGGGAGGGACCAGATGTGGGGTCAGAAGTGTCCATCTAAATTCTTCCATTCTACTTGCATCTCTGACATTGGCCAGTGGTCCTCAAACTAGCATCCTCCATGCTTAGAAATTTGTTGGATGCCAGTTCTTGGTCAGACCTACTGACTCCAGAGCAGAAACAGGGGCCTGCACTCTGTTGTGCTGGATCATCCCCCAGCTGTGTCTAATGCACACTCAAAGCCAGAGTGACACTGTTAGCCACATCTCTGGACAAAAAAAGAGGGCAAACATGCTTTGCAGGGGTTTTCTCAAGAAGACTGTGGCATATGACTGTGCCTGGATCCTCACCTCATTCAGTCAGTGGCCTTTCCTGTGCTGCAGACTAAGGGACCTGACAGACCCAGCACCTCACACCCTACTCCCACTCCAAGAAAGGCCAGTTACTGTCATGCCGAAGCATGCTGCTCCAAACACCTCCGATTCCATACTACGCTGTGAACCGTAATGTGTTCACTAGGTATACCAAATTTTCTGTCATTTTCCTTTACAAATATTGTATTTATTTTATATGATGAATATAGGCGGTTTGCCTACATGTATGTATATGAACCACATGCATACAGTGCCTGTGTAGGCCAGAAGAGGGCACTGGACTGGAGTTGTAGCCCGTCATGAGCACAGGTCCTCTGCAAGAGCAGCAAGTGATTTTAACTGCTAAGCCATGGCTCCAGCCCCTGTTTTTGACTGCTTAAAACAATCATAAAACAGTTACGTTTATTACCTACCTCATTCGGGCATTGCGTTCTGCACATTCAGGACATTGATTATTTATTTCTTACCTAACACTGAAGAAGGGAGCTATTCACTTTTGTTTGTTTCGGATACAAGGACTCATGTAGACCAGGCTGCCCTCAAACTTGCTACAGAGATAAAGATGATGCTAAACTTCTGATCTTCCTTCCTCTGCTGCCCGAGTACTGATCGCATGCATACACTACCATGCCTGGTTTAAGGGTACTGGGGATTGAACCCAGGGCCTCAGGTATGCTAGACAAGCACTGTGGCTCACTATCTGAGCCACGTCCCCAGCCCCTTATCTCTGATTTTATTAATGAAACAAATGGAGACTGAGTGAGGTCTTGTAATGTGTCCAAGGCACACAGGAAAGAATAGGTCAAGAATATTCTTCTCAGTTCTCTAATTCCTAAGCAATTCCCACAGTATTACCCAGCTACCCACAGCTCCTCCTGTATTTGCTTATTGGTTCAGTTAACACATAGTTCTGAACACCTACTGTGTGCCAGGACCTGAGCTAGCAGCTAAAGCTAAATTGTTCTTTTTGCTTCAACATAAGCCAACATTTTGTTCTTTGTTGGAGCTGGGAATTGATTCTGGGGCCTTGTGTATGCTGGGTAAGTGGTCTACCATGGAACCCTATCCCAGCCCTAAGACAGTTTTCCTTTATTGTTTGTTTGTTTACATTTCTTTATTTTGTCCGTCTGTCTCATCTGTGTGTGAGAGACAGACAGACAGATAGATACACACACACAGAGACAGAGACTCAGAGAGAAAGAGAGAGACAGAGACAGAGAGAGGGAGAGTATGAGAATAACTTTCAGGAGTCAATTCTCTCTTTCCGCCATGTCATTCCAGGATGGAACTTAATTTGTCAGCTCTGCCACACAAGCCTTCGCCAGCTGAGGCATCTTGTCAGTCCCAGCTATTTCTTGTCCTCGTTACAAAAAGAAAAGATGAAATTGTCCAATTCGCTCCATTACTTGAGAAATTGAACCTAATAAGAAACCGTGACAAGCCCAAGCCAGGCTTCGTGAAATCCACCATTCTCTTTTGTCTGTGCCCCCTCGCATCTCTCTCCACTAGTTAAGGAAGGGCCAACTAGTTTTGAATAGCCAGGGGCCATGGGAAGGGCTTGTGGAGACATTCCTTGGTATTAGAAGATAAGGGCCGTTCCTTCCCTTTCTCGGTCCATACACATATCCCATGCACCCCCACCCCACCCCGACACACACATACCTTATTCTGAGATAACCAGGGAGTTCCAACAAGGGCCGGCTGTACCGACTTTTTCTTCATCAGCACTCACTGGTTCTTTCGTCAGTAGCCATGGGATGCAGAGCTGAGACACAGCTCAACATGGCCATCAGTAGCAGCCCAAAGGGTTCTCTGAAACCTCCACTTAGGTGAAGACTTGGCTGCATCACAGAAAAGAATTTCCGGATCCATCAGTGTAAAATAGAGTTGCAGTTTATTTGGGAGAAAGTGTCACACAGATTTAAACACAGGGTAGGGGCAACCTGACTCAGGGACAGACGGAAAGTAACCATATGTGGGTGTGGGACACTCAGGAGAGTGTCCTTTGTTTTTATGGTGGCCTCTGGATACATTCAAAGAGCTGCAACAGAACCAGACTGAAGTCACAGGCGGTCCTGTGTGCACTGGGTGAGGATACAGCAGACCATGTAAAACCGAGCTCGCAAGATGTTTTTACTATCAAGTTTATTCTTATTTGTGAGACTTCCAGGAAATATCTGGGAAGGGAGTAGGCATGCTTGAAGTAAGCATGAGTCATTGCTATTTTAATATTCCTCGTTGAAAGTATCTCCGAGTAACAGAAAGGCTGTCTCTATTTCGGCACCCTTCGCAGCAGACGTGGTGAATCGCGCTACTTTTCTGATTCTCTAATGGTGATCAACCGCACTCTCTCCCTCTTTCTGTGTCTCCACAGTGACCCCTGTGTTTCTAGCCTGCCTCAGTTTGGTGACAGGGACATGCCATAGCTTTGCCTCTTTGCCCTGCCATCTGACTGAAGTCTTGGTTTCAGATTCCTTCCCTCTGGCACCACCCAGTTAAGGGTCCAGACTAGACTTCATAAACTCCAGTCTTCTTAGTCACTGTAGACTGGACCATCACAGCTTAAAAGGGAACAACGTGGCAGAGGGCACAACACAGCCAGTTCGTTTCCCTTCTCCTGACAAAGAACAGCAGAAAGGAGCTGGGTTGGAGACTTTTCTCATACTGGAAAAACAAATGCCAGGTGAGCAACTTAAGGGAGGAAGGGCTTGTTTTGGCGCAGAGTGTGAAGAGAAGAAATTCAACACGTCAGAGAAGGCATTAAGAGCTAGTAGCTATGGTTCTGGTTGTGGCTTCTTGCTCACATACAGGAGGTACACAGAAGTCGGGAAGCCAGGCTATAGCATGAAGGTGTACCCTACAAATATCCAATACCTCCATTAAGGTCCAATCTGTAAAAAGTCCACAACCATTCAAAATAGGCCACAGTTGGGGTCAGGTGTTCAAACCCATGAGGGGAGAAAACTCCATTGTTGTGAATGTGACACGGGTTGTGGCGCATGACTTTAATCCCAGCCTTCAAGAGGCAAGGGCAGGCATCTCTGCACAGTGAGACCTTGCCTCAAAAAATAAGTTAAATAAACAAGTAAATATTCTCTGTGGGAGGCCCTTTACATTCAATCCATAACAGGATCTTCATACATGTCGCTGTTATGAAGAAAGCAGGCTGGCCTAATCATGCTGCCATTTTGTAGGCTTCAGAATTAGTCTCAGAAGACATGTGGGAAACTGGACCACTATTTCTATACCTGCCCTCCACCGGGATGGTGCATTCCATGTCAGATGACCTTAGGAGTAGAGAAGCTAATGTACCTTTTAATAGTTGATAGCTTATTCTTTTGTGATCGGCTAGTACACACACACACACACACACACACACACACACACACTCACATGCAAGAGGAAGGGGTCTGAACATAGTAGGCAGCTAAGTGAGGATACTAGATTGGATACAAAGCCATAATTTAGGAAGTTAAATCCACTGTCTCATCCTTCCTTGGGTCCATACATGCTGGGAGCTTAGCAGGTTAGGGCACCTTTCTAGATAAGGTCCATGAGGAGCCCCCTACAAGGGCAGCTTCTGTGGTCGTGATCATGTGGTATGTTAATCTTAGGGAAAGCTGGGCGAGTGGTATGTGGAAAATCTCTGTCCTACTAATGCTCCCGTAAGTCTAAAACAGTTCCAAAGAGGTCAAAAACCTGAACACTTTTCTCAATGCCTTGTGTTTTTTTGTCATCCCTTTAGCATCTCTTGCCCCTCCTATCTGTTCCTTTTCCCCTTTTTAACTTTACCTCTGTTCCTTGTTTCTCCTTCTATACCTTCTCCTTCTCCGAGTTAACCTCCCACACAAACATCCACTCTGTCAGCATGCTCTGTTGACTAAACTTTCCAAAGAACCCCTAGCTCTGGCCTCCATTCAGTGCCACTTTCCCAGTCCTGGATCACATGACCCGGGTCACATGACCTCCCCCCTGCCTTACCACCACCTGGATTCTTTTTGTTGGACTCTTCACCTCAGGTTCAGATACAGTTAGTTCGTTCTACATCTACCTGCAGCTTTGACCAGGCATCTTCCCTCAGGAATACCATCAGTGGTTTCGAGTCACCTACTGAGATCTGCTACCTCAAAGTTCATTGCAACCTGGCTCCTATGCCCCCATCAGGGGTATAGAGACTTCAATCGAACCCCTAAGCAAAGTCTAACAGGTGCTTCTGCACATAGCACAAAGAATAGTGGTTTTGGCTGTGTGTTGGTTAGTCTTAGCTGTCAACTTGACAACCTAGAATCACTTGGGAAGAGAGTCCTAATGAGGAGTTATCTAGATCAGGTTGGCTTTGGGATATTTCTATGGGGGTTATCTTAATTGTTAATTTATGTAGGAAGACTCAGCCCACTGTGGGTAGCTCCATTCCCTACCCATGGGGTTCCAAACAGTATAAGAGAAAGAAACAAGCAACATGCATGTGTTCATTTCTCTCTGCCCTTGACTATGGATGCACAAATTCCTGTCTCCAGAATGAGGGGTTGTAACAGTGAATTGTGAGCTAAAAGAAACTCTTTCTCCCTCAAGTAGCTTGTCAGGATATTTTAATCACAGCAACAGAAGTGAAAGTGGAACAAGCCATATTCATGACATATACCTATAGTCCCAGAGCGTGGTAGGTACAGACAGAAAGATCAGAAGTTTAATGTCATCCTTGGCTATATGGGGAGTTTGAGGATAACTTGGGTTAAGTGAGACTACCAAAACAAACCCAAAATTCACTGAGACAGGTTGTTCTTCTTGGTCGGGGTATGAAGATAAGGCAGGGGAGAGGGGGTTCGTAGGTTTCCAAGTCAGGGTCTGACTTCCAGAGAAGAGAAGGCAGGGATTTTAAGCTATCCCAGGAATCTTCATGGTTCTGGTCACAGCTGCACAGGGACTCCAAGTGATATCAAAGCCACTTGTACCACCCAGCACGTCAACTGGAAAAGAGACTGGGGTTAAAGTAGCTCCATGACCTTTCTCTGTCACTCTGACACCATGTCCACACCACTGTTAGCCTGGTCCTTGGGACAAGTTCAGTGCACACCCCTACAAGTCCACATACCCTCCCAAGCCGTGTTCTTTTAGTTTGATAACTGCCTATTCCAGCCTCAACAGTTTACGTCACAATATTATAGCCATTGGGAGCTCATGTACTGGGGTGGTGATAGGTTTGTAAGAACCACTCAGTGGCTAATGGCTATGCCCAAAGGGTAGAAGCTAAGATATGTATTCCTGGGCACTTGCAGCATAGTGACTTCTAGCAATGAGAAGGCTGTGGCCTCGAAGAGACCTGGGTACTGGTGTTGGTAATAAACACAGGTGGGAGTCTCTGAACAACAATAAAAAAAATGGCAAAAGACTGGAGAGAACACAGGCAGGGCAGGATGGCTTATTACAAAACGCAGCTGTTGTGATATTAGACAAGGGGCCCAGGGAAAGCCTTCTTGAGAAGCACTTGAATAGGACCCTGAAGAAATACAGCAAGTGTGAGCACTTAGGCAGTCAGGCTCCATCCCCACCAGTGGGGCACACGTAGCTAAGGCTCAGGGTTGTTGTTAACAAGCAGAATGAATGGGTTATCCATGATAGTGTTGTCTCTCTCTCTCTCTCTCTCTCTCTCTCTCTCTCTCTCTCTCTCTGTGTGTGTGTGTGTGTGTGTGTGTGTGTGTGTGTATGCATATCCATGCAGATACACCTGAGTGTTTGCATGCATTGCATGCAGAGGCCAGAGGACAACTTCATGTCTCATTCCTCTGGTACCATCTACTTTGTGAGTACCAATCCCCAGAGGTCCTTCTGTCTCCATCCGCCCCCTTAGAACTGGGATTACAAGCACATAATGTCTCCTAACCTGCCATGAGATCAATCCCATGTCTTCATGCTTGTGGCAAGCACTTTACAGGCTGAGCAATTTCCCCATCCCCCCCCCCCCCGTGCCCTTCTGCCTGCCTAGAAAGGAATCCAGGCTACAGTTTCTAAACCCAATGTCCCGATGGAATGTTGTGGTCCATGACACATGCCAACCAGGAGTTCCAATTGCAGGTCTCGCCTAGCTAGACCATGGGGAGCCAGAAGAGAAACTACATATCAAGTCCTATAGCATCTTGGTGAAAAAAAAAAAAACCCTCCCAAGTGTTGGAGACTTGCAAACTTGCTGGGTGCGTGTGGGCTACCTCAGGAGCAGCAGATGAGCCTGTGCAGATGGTTCTGAGATAAACGGCACCATCTTTTTACTGTAGCGGCACAATTGTAAATTTCTAGAGACATTTATTAGGTGGCGTCTCCCTTCTGCGGGACTCTGCCCAGGCTGGCGGAGAGCCGCTGTGAGCAAGGTGGAGAGCAGAAACCCAGCTCTAATGGCGTGGTGGGCACCTGGATCTCTCCCATCCCTCTTCTCCCATTCTTGCTTCTGACAATTTATAGTTTAGTTTGATGTGTGAATAGCTGTATCTCTCCAGTAATATGTGTTCTCTGTAAGTATTCCCTGCTGTGGCAGATCCTAAGAGAACGCCATCAAATAATTATCTTCCCTTTTTTATTTATTCTCTGTCTTTTCACTTGATCTGAACCACTATAAAATATTCCCATGGTCTCTTCTGAGTAAAAAGCTTTTTTTTGTGATTGTAAAGTTTATTTATATACAGTATTAACTCTACACTCTATGGTCATTCAATCTCAACACTTGCCCAGTTTGACAGAGCTCTGGGCCTGGGAGCGTTTTCACTATCTCCCCCCAGAACAGGGAGAGCTGAGGTCTTAGAGGTCACTGTCTCGGCCACAAGCCCCAGTGGCATGAACTAACCAGCTCAGGACTTTCTGGTCGGGCTGTTTCACCATGATCCTGACCTTGAGAAAGCAGCCCCCACCCCAGGGCCTTGGTGATCATCACTAAGGCCCCCTTTGCCACGGTGTGTATCCATCTCATTTAATCTAATTTCCAATCTAGAGAAACTGAAGGCCCTTAGTAGGAGTCCACAGGATCAGGATTTTTGTTTCATACCCTGGTTCAGTGACCTACCTGATCTAGTGTCCTCTGGTCCTTTTGTGTCCCCGTGGTGTCTCTAGCTAGACTGATTGTGCCTTGTGGGCAGGAGCTATTTCTTCTGCCTTCTTGATTTTGCCCAAAGACTTTAAGCACAGAGCTGGCTGTTCAACTCACGTCAAATTGCAAGTAGTTATAATCTGGATTCACTCCCAAGGAGGCATGGTCTATGGTCTATTTGGATCTTGATCCCCCTACATTCATATCACATTGTATGTTTAATACATAGCTCTATCAGCTCTGTGGAATTCTCTCCAGCCAGATGACAAGATCCTGAAGAGTCTCACATTCTCATGACCTCTCCAGGGTTCCACTGTCCTCCTTACCCCTAGTGTGTGCCCCTGGGTCCTGGGTGCTTTCTTACTCCTATTTTATCTTCTATATACCTAGATGGTGGAACCAGAGAGAAGGAAACATGGAGTACTCCAGAAAAAGAACACACTGGATATCACCACACCAGGAGTCTAGTCTAGTCTGACACTGTTCTTCTGAGAATTGTAAGGCTTTCACGACCCTCATGTTCCTCGTGTATAAAGCGTGAAGTAACACGCCAAGCATACTAGTATGCTCCTATAATCCCAGCATTTGGGAAGCAGAGACAGGTGGATCTCCTTGAATCTGAGGCCAGCCTGGCATATATACTGAGTTTCAGGCCAACCAAAGATACATAGTGAGACCTTGTCTTAAAAGTAATGATGGTGGTGGTGATGGTGGTGATGATGGTGATGATGGTGATGGAGATTTGACGATGATAGACCAACTTACAAGGTCACTCAGTTCCACTGTCCAGACATCTTGTTGAAGTGGTAACAAGTAGAACCCTGAGGCTTGCTGGGTAGCTAAATCCGTGACCTCCAGAGCAATGAGAAGCCCTATCTTAGAAAACTTAGGCCTATCTCAGAAAACTTATCTCAGCTTCTTAGGAGGGACACTGGTGGTTGACCTCTGCCTTACACACACACACACACACACACATACCTACCTATACATACAAAAGAAAGAAAGAGAGAGAGAGAGAGAGAGAGAGAGAGAGAGAGAGAGAGAGAGAGAAAGAAAGAAAGAAAGAGAGAGAGAGAGAGAAACAAAGAAAGGAACAAAGAAAGAAAGGGAATTTAACCAATATGTACATTAGGAAAAAGAAAAATGAAGGGGTCCCATGACCTTCTCATTTGTTTAGGGTAGTGATGTGATCCTTAGGTTTAGAGAAAGGACTGGGGCACAAGGAAAGAAGCACATGTAATTAAGCTATCTGATTCAAGCATGGCCAACCATTGTCTCTCATGTGTTTCTGCAAGGTGGCCTGACGGACTACTGTTGAGTGTAAGAGCTGCTTCCCAGGAGATGATTGCTCCCCATTTCGGGGTACAGCCTAGCTACCTGACCATTGCCTCCATTGGGGCCAGCTTGTCCTGAGATGTTGTGATGTTCCTGGAACTCAGGCTGACCGCGGGTGTGGGATAACAACTAGAGGCCCGTCTGGAACAGGGCTAAAAAGCTGACAGTAACATGTCTCAGCTACTCTTTGTGCTTTCATCCTTGAAGGGGAGAGACAGGCGAGCCGCCACCGGTTTCTACATAGACGTCTATTCCTTGAGTGACTAACAGGCTGCACGCCTAGGTAAGCAGGTGCCTGGAAGTGAAGGAGGCAGATGCCAGATCCTGCTCTGAGTGACGTTGATGGCCCAAGTGAGAAGACTGTGCTCCTTAGCAAAAACAGGCTCTAAAGGCTGTTCTGGATTCAACAGGATCAGAGAGGCTGTGGGGAACCTTGCTTCTTCCTCCTCCTCTCTTTCTCTCATAGACAGGGATGGCATCAGGGGTGGGAAAACCTTTGACATCTCAGTTGAGACAGAATACATAGACTGAAAAAAGGAGGGGACACGGGAAGGGAGGGGGCCTCTCATTGCAGAGTCTGGCTGAAGTCTGTTTTATTTGTTTGTTTGGTTAATGCACATCGGATTCCCTGAAACAGAAGTTACAGACAATTGAGAGCTGCCATGTAGATTCTGGGAATTAAACCTGAGTCCTCTGCAAGAACAGCTAGCATGCTCAACCACAGAGCCATTTCTGTAGCCCAAGTCTCCCTCCTCCTCCTCCTCCTCCTCTTCTTCCTCCTTCTTTTCCTTCTCCCCTTCTTCTTCTCATTCTCTCTCTCTCCCTCTCCCTCCCTCTCCTTCCCTCTCCCTCCTTCTCCCTCTTTCTTCCCCTCTCTCCCTCTCTTTCTTCTTAACTTATTTATTTATTATGGTTGATTAAAACCTTCATTGTGCCGAGAGCCAAGAGTTTCCACAAAACTAAAAAGAAAAACAAATGCTCTGGGAATTGCCAACTTAGAGAGAGTATCTCTTTCATAGAGAGATGTCAAAAAATAACAGTGAAGGAACCACACTCATGGCCTAAGTGTGTATGACCAAGGATGGCTTTTCTCCTCTCCTAGTTGTAAATTTCCTAAGACTCTCTCACAAGGAAGGAACTCTATTGATGGTGAAAAGCATGCCCTAACCCGTTAGTACAAACACAAAGATTGGCCCATGGTTTTACTTTATTGGATTGTGAGCCTATCCAAGATACCTTACAACAACCCCATCGTCCCTTTTACTAAAAGAGGTGGGATGGGTTGTTCCCTAGTGTGGTGGTTTGAATGGGAAAATGCCCCAAGACTCACATATTTGAACACTTGGTCCCTAGTTGGTGGCCCTGTTTAAAGAGGCCGTAGACCCTTCAGGGGATAGAGCCTTGCTGGAGGAAGGGCTTTGAGAGTTCACAGCCCTGCTCCTCGTCCACTTCGTTCTCTGCCTCATGTTCCCGGTTACAGATATGAACTCTTAGCTTCCTGTTTTAGCCTCCTGCCAACATGTCTTCCCACCATTATGGATGCTTCCCTAGGAACCATAAGCCAAGCATAAACATTATTGTCTAGCAGTTGCTTCTGGTCATGGTATTTTATAGCACACAGAAACAGGTAACAGAGACACCTAGTAACCATTTGGCATGTGACTTCAGAAGCCACCAGAAGCATACATATGGCACTTGCTAAGACACCTAAGTGTGACTGTCGGGAGAAGTCGACACCCACATGTGGCATGTGCTCCTCTTTTTCTAAGCATCTCTCTTCCTTAGTGCTCATGCTTAAATCGATGTCAAAATTTCTTCTTAAATTCCAACTCTGCATGCCGGCCGGTGGTGGCGCACGCCTTTAATCCCAGCACTTGGGAGGCAGAGGCAGGCGGATTTCTGAGTTTGAGGCCAGCCTGGTCTACAGAGGGAGTTCCAGAACAGCCAGGGCTGCACAGAGAAACCCTGTTTCAAAAAACCAAAAAACAAAAAAACTCTGCAATCCTATTGGGCCACACTGCCTGGAGGATCTGCCACCTCCAGCGCCCTCCTGGCATGTTGGGTTGATAATGTGTGTCCCCTCTCAGCCGATTTTGAGGAGAGCTCTTCTCGTGTCCTTGTATTGGATGGCTGCCAAAGTTGGACACTCCTGTTCTTACTCCACCTAACCTCAGCAATTACGCCTCTACTCCAAATTACCCTGCGCCCCAGACTCGTGTGTGTGTGTGTGTGTGTGTGTGTGTGTGTGTGTGTACACGCATGCACACACATGCTGAACTTCTTAGAGGGACACTGAGACAGGAGTCTCTGTATTATGTAGACCCAGCAGTCCCGTAACTTGCCATGTAGAACAAGCTAGCCTTTGACTCATAGAGATCTGCCTGCTTCTGAGAGATCTCCTGACTGCTGAGATTAAAAGCACTCACTACCATGCCCAGACATGTGTTATGGGGAGGATTCTCCCATAAATTCTACTGCTGGGCCTCCAGACCCTAACTAGGACCTCTTTCCTTATCCACTGATGATGTTAAGTATGCTTTAACCTATATCTGGAGTCAGGCTTTATCCTAGCTTTTGGGATGGAGCCACATGACCACACATTTCAGGATCTCACTTTGTTGGGCCAGAGCCTTCTTCTCTGTGCCTCTGCCAGCTCGCTGATTTCAGTGACCTTACCACCTTCCCTTCTGTACACTTCTTCCTTGGCCAGCTTTCCAAGATCAGCTTTCCCCTCATCTTCTGGACGCATGTGAAGAGTATTTCTAATACCCACACTCTCTCTCCTCTCAACTTACCCCAACCATCCCTTCCTTCATTCAGAGAAGTTTAGCTCAGGCCTCTGTCCCTGAGAGCTGCTCTTGTTTTATGCTGGGGATCAAACCTGGGACCTCGTCCATGCCAGGAAATGTTCTTCCATTGAACATCATATCCTGCTAGGGTGGTCTCCTGCAAAAGGCATTTCTCAATGAGACCTGATGATATGGGCTTCTTGAGCGACCAAAGCAAGAAGATTACAAATACAAGCCTACAGGGACCACAGAACCAGTTTAAGGCCAACATGGGCAGCTCAGACTCTGTTTCAAAATAAAATCTTAGAGCATAGTGTGTGTGTGTGTGTGTGTGCGTGTGTGTGTGGTGGTGGTGGTGGTAATATAGCCAGTAGTAGAGTGTTTGCCTAGAAAATATGGGACCCTAGATTTAATTCCTGGTACCAGGAGGAGGAGGAGGAACAAAAGGAGGAAGAAGAGGAGGAAAAACAGTTCTAATCTCTCCAAGGCAGAAGGCTGAGGTATCACCATGCAACCTCTGCCTTGTACAGGAGAGACACACAGAAATCAGAACTGTTCAGGAGAGCCACAGTCCTGGTCCTGAAGCTAGTTCTCCCCTCAGAGCCACACCCAGCTCTGTCTGATCCCAGGAGCCCGTCTCAGCTGCTGACCACTTCCTCCAAGTCTCCAGGGCTGGAAAACTGAGCGAGGGAGAAAGACATTTGCCCCAGTTCCTCCCTCTCCGGCAGCAGTGAGCTCTGCTCTCCCAGGGTCCCTTGGAGGTGCCTGGAAAGTTCAGCAGCAGCTGCGCAGCATTTAGATCTTACAAAGCAAGGTTACAACATGATCTCTAGTTAATAACCTTGACTTATGGAATAATAGCAGTGATGGCTCTGCTCTTTTCCTGCAAGTGGGGCTCTGGCTGCTTAGGACTGGTGAGTGAGCACAGACCCTTTTGCCAAGATCCCTTGTCTTCTCTCCCCATAATGCAGGATTAGAGAGCTCCAGAAGGCTACGATCAAATTTCCTCTCACCTCATCCCCTCCTTCCTTTCTTAGCTAAATAAACCATCCTGATCCCAGTCACACGCCACACCTTTCCTGACTCTGCTTCTTGGACCAGAGCCACAGATAGAAAGAGGCTGCCATCCCGATGCCTCTCTACTCCAGGAGCATTCCTGGCAAGGGTTAACTGTGTGTATAAAATTGATTGCGATTTTAGTAATTCGGTATAATCACAGTCTACCAGCAGGTTGCTTTTCCAGCAGGAGGGTTTGGAATTATTTTCTGGAGTTTGCAATATAGAACTTAAATTAAGCCTCAGAAGTCAGGGGAGCTCGGCGGCATCCCTAATGCGGTGCTAAATTCTCAGCAGCACAGGCTCTGTGTTAAAGCCTTCGCTGGCAATTAGGTTCATTAACTATCACAATGCCTTATTTATTACTCTCCGTGCCATATGGTTTCCCAGCTAAAGAATGGCGCCGGTTCTCCTCCAGACCATTTGGCATCATAAAAATGTTAACAAATAATATTATGGCTCTCGGGGGCACAAGGCCTTGCTGGGTTCTGGGTCTAAGCGGCGGGAGAGAATATGAAAACATTTTTCTTCTATGGTGAAATAAAAACTTCCTTGAGACAGAAGTATTCGGAGAGCATCTCGCCACATAACGTAAACCGCAGTTTTATTTACCCTCATAATGGTTATGTCGATATCTGCATCAGCTGGGTTCGTACTCATCCTCTTTCCCCACTCCTTTTGGGTCGTTTTCCTTTCTAGCCTTTCCCGTTCTTGCTTCTTGACTTCCATGGTATGAGACCAACTGCAGGCAGACCTACCACAAGGCTTGTGCGGTGAGCCGCTAGTGAGCCGCTGGTGAGCCAATAGCTGCCCTGGGGTTGGTTGCAGTTAGCCGCTGTATCAGTCAGCTTTCCATCACTCTCACAGAGTACCTAAAACCATCAGGTTATAGAGAAAAGGGCAGATGAACTCACAGCATTGGAAACTCCTGTTGCTTTTAGGATGATGTGGAACACTGAGGCAGAAGCACCTGGCAGAGCAAAATAGCCAATAAACAAAGGACAGGATGAACCAGGGGCCCAGGGTTCACAATGAACCCAAAGATATACCAATGATGACCTGTTTCTCCCCAGGAGGTCTCCCTCCTCAAAGGTTTGCCTATCCATCAATAGCATCATTAGGGATCAGCCCTTTAACACAGGAACCTGTGAAGCATGCATACAACTCAAACTTCAGCCGATGCCTAGCCTTAGGTGTGTGCTCAGTCGATGCCTAGCCTTAGGTGTGTGCTCTGCTCACCCCAGGGTTCTGTTTCCTGCTCCTTCCTCTGCTTCCCACTGAAGATGGGTACATGAGCCCTGTTTTCCCGGCTTGAGCAGCTGCGTCCAGCCACCCAGGCTGGGCGGCCTCCAGTGTGGAGGAGAGCTCTCAAAGAAAAGAGCCAAGAGCAGGGAGAAGAGATATATCAGGGGTGGGAGTGGGGGAGATGCATCTCAAATCACCTTCTTAGGAAAGCCACTCAGAGAGGGCAAAGCATTGCCCTCCTCTCATCCTCAGATGTGGGAGTGGGAGGCATCTGTCTTAGAGCTGTGGCAAATGAACACACAGGACCAGTTCTTCAGCACACAGGTCTTGGTGCCCCACCCCGTGAGCTGCTCCTTCTATGGTTTGAATATGAACTGTCTTCCATAGGCTTGTACATTTAAGCATCTGGTCTCACTGTCTGGGGAGAAAGTGAGTAGTTGAAGGGGGTGGGGCTTGAGGATTATCACCTCAGCCCACTGCCAGCCCAAGCTTCTGATCCCTGACATTGGACGCACCATAATCAGCCTCCTCATGCTTCTGCCTCAGAGCTTCTGCCGGTGTATGTCTTCCCTATCGTGATGAATGAAACACACACCAAGCAGGGAGCCCAAAGGAACCTTTTCTCCTTTAAGTTGTATCTTGTCCTGTGCTTTGCCATAACAACAACAACGACAACAACAACAACAACAACCAAATTGACTAACACAGTTCCTGCACTGCCACATCTTTCCCTGAAGTGAAAAGCCTGGCTAGACAGAATTCCTATGCAGGTTCCAGAAAGTACTTTGTGATTTCTCTTTTCTCAAATGACCTCTCTGGTCTGGCTGGGAAAACTCCCTTTGGAAAGGAACATAATGCAATGGTCAGTGTTATAACTTAAGGGGAGAGACTGGTTGTGAGCACTGCTGTAACTGCTGAGGTGAACATCTCGTCTCTGGGTGGGTGCTTCCATCTGTAAAATGAGAACAATGATGGCCACACCCACTGCCATAGAATTCCAAAGATTGAATGGATTAGACTCTCTAGGGACCTGGGACAGAAGTCAACACAAAGCTAGTACTAGACAGGGGACAGTTGTGGTGACCAGATTCTACGGGGCCACCTCTTTCTTAGCCCTGAGGTTTCTTTTCATCTCTGCAATATTGAGATTTAAGAAGTCAATAAAGACCCATGTGCTAAGAGCTTGGTCCCTAGGCCGTTAATGCTATTGGAAAGTGATGTCATCTGTAAAATGTAGGGCCTAGTAGAAGGAAGCTGGGTCATTTGGATGTCCTTGAAAGGGACATTGAGATCCTGGCTCTGTCCACTGTTTTGCTTACAGGTTGTCATGGTTGACTTACTCTGCCATGTGCTTCCCCTGTGATGTGCTCTCTCATAACAGGCTCAGAAAAAAGAGGCCGTGGACTATTGCCTACAAAACTGAGCGAAAGCAAATCTCTCTTCTTTTCAAGCTAAACACATCAGATGTTGTTATTACAGTGAAAAACTGACCAGCACAGTTCCTTTGGGGGCATTTAGAAGGATGGACTAATCCTAACTCCCCAGATACACCATTCCATCCCAAGTCTGGTCCTGATGCTGGGCTGTATGAGCAGGTTAGTGTCAGGTGACATTCATTCCATTCCTCTGCTGTTTCCTCCATGTGACAGGTAGCCTCTGAGCTCCCAGACTGCAGTGAGTTCCCCTGAATGTACTACCTCACCAAGGTCTGTGGTGATGCAGAGTGATGGGGACCTGTTGCGAATCAGAGACAAAACATCAAACTGAGGACACCTTGGAGATGATCAGAAGAGGTGACTTGGCCACTAGTCAAACATCTATAAAAAGGTGGGAGGGAGTCCCTAGTCAGATCCCTACCCCACCCTGCCCCATCCTCACTCAGTACAGTCAGGGACAGAAAAAGAACACTGTAGAGAAAAACTCAGTTTGAATCTGGTAAATGTCGACTGATGCAAAGCTCAGAAAGGCTCAGATCCCACTGTTGGAACAGAGATGACCCCAGGACCTTTAACGGCTTCTGGGTCTTTAGAAAGAAGAGGCAGTTTAGGCAAAGGGAACTGCTTACACAGGCCTGAAAGACCTGTGGCAGGCTGCGGAAGAAGGATGGAGAGTTCATGGCTGAACTACAGAAGGAATTCGGGCTAGCCTGGCAACACAGTAAAACCCTGTTTCAAAACAATACAAGTTAATTTTTAAAAATGTTTTTTAGCAGAGTCCTTCCCAGAAGCGTGTGTCACAGAATGAAGTGTGGGGATGGACTGCCCTGCATCAGCCTAGGGGCTCCTCAGGACCCCCTTTCTTCCTTCCCAGCTGTGGGCTTCCCTTCCTCCTGTTTTCCTCCCATGATTCCAGCTGATTAGTATGTTCCTTCTGTTTTTCCAAAGTAGGATTATAGGATACCTGGCTTTGCCTGCTTTATTTTCATTGGTCAGTAACCTTAATTTTTTTTAAATATTTGTTTCATATGTATGAATTACCTGCATTCTATGTCTGTGCAGCACCTGTGTGCAGTGCTTTAGAGGCCAGAGAAAGAGGGCATATCCCCTGGAACTGGAGTTACCACGGGGGTGAGCCACATGGGTACTCTAGAAGAGTAACAAGCACTCACACTCTTTTTTTTTAATGGAAATTCTCTAGGGTCGATTTTTATTCGACAGCCATGCAGAAAGTTCTCCAACTGCAAGAGACTTTATTTTGTCACAATCACGTGAACCTTCCAGAAAGGAGAGAGTTACAGGAGTCTATTTTTTTAAAGATTGAGTTATTTTATGTATATGAGTACACTGTCACTGTCGCTGTCTTCAGACACACCAGAAGAGGGCATCAGATCCCATTACAGGTGGTTGTGAGCCACCATGTGGTTGCTGGGAATTGAACTCAGGACCTCTGGAAGAGCAGTCTGTGCTCATAACCGCTGAGCCATCTCTTCAGCCCCACAACAAGTGCCCTTAACCACCGAGGTATCTCTGCTAATCTAGGCTTCTTCCCCCCCCCCTTTTCTTTACTTTTTTCTTTTCTTCTTTCTCTCCCCCTCTCTTTCTTCTTTCTTTCCTTCTTCCTCTCTTTCTTTCTTTCTTTCTTTCTTTCTTTCTTTCTTTCTTTCTTTCTTTCTTTCTTTCTTTCTTTTCTTTCTCTCTTCCTTTCTTTCTGACAGTGTCAGTGTCTTAGTATATAGCCCTGGCTGGTCTGAAACTCACAGTAACCTGTTTGCCTCTGCCTCCTGAGTGCTAGGACTGAAGGTATGTACCATCATGAACATCTGACTAGGCTATTTTTCGGCTTAGGGTTTTGGTGCGTGCATGCATGCATGCGTGCGTGCCTGCCTGTGTGTGTGTGTGTATGTTTGAGTGTGTCTGTGCTCGCCCTTGTTTTTGCAGGGACATGCAGAATCTAGAGGAGGAGATAAGGTGTTCCTTTCCACCATTTTTTGACTTGTCCCCTTGAGATGGTGTCTCTTACTGAACCTGGATCTTCACTGAGGCTTTTTGGCAAGGCTGACCACCCAGTAAGCCCATCAATCCTGTCACCATAACCTGTGGGGTTACAGGTGTGCATGGCCATGCTGGACTTCTCACTTGGATGCTGAGGATCCAAACTTGGGTCTTCATGGTCACTCAACAACTGTTCCTTCCTACAGAGCCATCTCCACAAGCTCTGTTCTGAGTTTTTTTTAAGGAACCTCCATGCTGGTTCCCATAGCCGCTGCCCCAGTTTACATTCCCATCTGTGGTGTTTCGGGCTTTCTGTCATCACATCCTCTCCAAGGTTTGTTGCCATTTCATTCCTTGATGACTCAGCAGAGATTCCTGAACGATGCACATAAAACGCTCAAAGCATCATCCCACAGCATGCGGTAAATAAATGCTAGCTTTAGCATCGTTAATGGCCATCTAGGATGAGCCAGCCCCTGTCATCCATTATAGATGTATGCTTTCTATACATTATCTCTCTTGGCTTTCACAACAGCCCATAAGGCAGACGTTTCCTTCTCTTTGATAGAGGAGAGAGGAGATGAGTTAGTTAACACTGAGCCCATGTGTTCACTGTAACATGCAAGTATACGGTCATCTATTCTCCGAAAGGACAGACTCCAATGTTCCACTTACTTAGGACCTCTAAGTGTGCTAAAGAACTATGCCAGATGGTTCCATCCTGAGAGTCCCTGCCCCTAAATGTCACCCTAGCCCGTCACCACAGGATATTTGGGAAGAAGAGAACCAAGCCACTGAGCTATGGGGGCAGGGTTTTACCAGGCCGTTGCCCTCCAGGCTGGCAGGAGGAAGGGCAGCTTGGAATGAGAGAAGTAATCAGGGGGGCGTGTACCCAAAGCTGTGACCCTGAGGAAAAGAAGCCCAGGATCAGGAGATTGCTTCCAGGAACATTACATAGAGACCAGAGAGAAGTGGGTGATTTTAATCCCACGCAGCTGCTGGAAATTAATTTAATTGTGCTGGTGCTGGCTCCTCTCCCTTCCAACCCATTTCATCCAGAGCCTGATGGAGTACTGCGGCTGACAGGCAGCTCAGAGAGCAATGTAGCTTTGGGTCCACAGCTCCACACCAGACTTTGTTCCTGTGGCTGCTACCAGGGCTGATGGGGAAAGACACCATGGGGCATGAGTGCATGTGTGTGTCCGAGTGTGTGCGTGCATGTGTGTGTGTGTACGTGTGTGTGTGTGTGTGTGTGTGTGTATGTACATGCACTCAACCATGAGGCCAGCCATCAAACTCGGGTGTGTTTTTCAGGAGAGGTGTGTTTGTTTGTTTTTGAGGCAGAGTCTCTCGTTGACCTGGAACTCACCAACTAAACTAGGCTGGCTAGCCAGTGAGACCAGGGATCCTCCCCCCTCTCTCCTCTGCATTGTGGTAGCAGCACCACGTAGCCATGATCTTTGAGTTGTGTGGCTCTGGGTTCTGGGGCTTGAACTTGGATCCTCATGTTTGCACAGCAAGCATTTTACTGAACAAGCAACCCCTTCGGTTCTCCTCCCCCAACCCCCCATCTAGACTTTTCTCCTCTTGAGATGGGACCAGAGTGAAAGACGGAGAAGAACTTCACAACAGCAAAGAGTATCAACCATGTAACAAGGGAAAGACAACTGTAAACCAACTTTTCTAGTGTTTGTTTTGCTTTATATTTTGAGACAAAATCTCACTGGATAGCTTGGGCTAACCTTGAACTCGATGTATAGCCCACGCTAGACCGTGTCTCAGGACTTTCTGTCTCAACCTCTCAAGTGCTAGGATTACAGGTCTTAAGTACCACCTTCCCTTCTAAACCCCGAGGTCCAGCTTCATCCTCCTTGACTGTTAAGGACTGAAGAGGGATTGATGGGGTCTTTTACTCCCTTGCACCTGTACCGGGGTTTCTTCACTCCTTCACACTGGGAAGCCTGTATCTAGGATCACTGTTCCACCAGTAGGCAGACACCAGCCTCATGATAGCTGCCTGGAAGGCACAAACATTGATGTTCAAACACTCCCCTCAGGGACGCGCTAATTCAAGGCCACGTGGCCATATGCAGGTGGTGACATTGCAACCCACCCACAGGAGATTTTTAACTCAACTCTGAATAAAACGCCTGGATTGTGGTAGTTTTCAAAGCTCCCAGGTAATTCTGAAGTGGTCACCAAGACTGCGAACCACGGAGGGAGAGGAACACGCTTGACCACCGGTTGTCCCGTTCACTTCTACCTTGTGGCCACTAGAGGTCGCCAGGGTTTGGCAGAAGGGGCAGCAGGTGGCCTTGCAGAACGCTACTGACTCCCTAGAGCTAACCACATACCTCCTTAGTCTGGCCTCCAGCAGGAGCAGGTCAGGCTCTGCTTTGGCTGGAGGGGAGCTGGGGGCACCGCAAGGGGGCGAAGGTGGCCTATCTGACAGGATTAAGGCCTGTGAGCTACAGAAAATAAACCTTGCCTTAAAGATTTTAAAAAGCTTTCCCGGTTAAAACCTCAGGGTCCTGACCTCACTGCACCATACCAGGTTTCTGAGACCAGGTTGTTCCAGGACTCTGTGCACAGGTTAGACAACCACGGTAGTGAATCTGCGTGTAGCGGTACCCAGAGGGAGCCCAACAAACACAAAGGAGCCGGGTACCCATAGGAAAAGACAGCGTTTGCACTTCAAAGGCTATTTTGACTCACTGCTGTTTTTGCTGGAGGAGAGTAGCACAGAAAGTTCCTTTGCCCTGGCTCAGAGATGACCCTTTGGATCTCACTGAATCCAGGCTCAAATGAGCTGGGCGAACAGCCCAGGAGCCAAGTCTTCCTTCACCAAGATATCCAGAGCAGGGGGAAAAGAGGCCTCCCCATCTGCCAGCTTAGGAGAGGGGATAGGAAAGCTGAAATGTTTGACCTCAGAATTCAGATCTGGGAAGATCCCTGCTCACTCCTGGCCCCTCCTCCCCAGCATTGCTTCTGGAGGGCCTGATTGGCCATTACATACACATGCACTGGCTGGTGGCTTCCTGTGGGGGATCCTTGGGTCCCTAAACCCCAAGGCTGCTTCACTGTAGACTAGGTTACTGTACAGAAAACATTGATCAAACAAAAATATTTGATGTTGTCAATCCCATTTCAAATCCAACTCGCATGACATCTAAAATCAACCCAAAGAAGAATTTTCTAAGCCTTTCACTATCTTGTCCCCCCAAATACCCATCCTTAATCTGAAAGTATTTTGGGAGAAGTTTGAGTTCCTTTCTTTTTATCAAAAAGCAGTAGCAGCCTTATAAAGTGTGTGTGTGTGTGTGTGTGTGTGTGTGTGTTGGTGAGGTTGAATGTGTAAGGTATAGAGCTGAAAGAAGTCAGCAGAGACAACTGGATCCCCTGCAGCTGGTGTTACAGGGTGCCTCGTGGGTGCTCGGACCTGAACTTGGGTTCTCTGGAAGAACAGTACACGCTTTCAACCTTTCTCCATCCACTGACTTTTATAGGACTCATGTTGAAAAGGGGGTATGTGTGGCACATGTGCATATTTTGGTAAGCTGGGCAGGGTGAGCATATCCTGTTCCCAAAGCTTCCCAATCCGTGTTGTCTCCTGCCCAGTGTCCTCAACAGAACCATGAAGGAATGCATCTACCTGGTCCTGCCAAACTCCCAAAGCAGATGTGCAGCTCAAATTTCATCTTCTTACCTTTTTGTTTTGGACAGGATTTCACCGTACAGTCCTGGTTGGCCTGGAACTGCTATGTAGACCAGACTTGCCTCAAACTTACAGAGATCTGCATGCGTCTGCTTCCAGAACACTAGGAAAACAGGGATGCAAGGAGCTTGTTGCCAAGCCCAGCTACCACCTTCTGAAAAACAAACAAACAAACAAAAACAAAAACAAACAAACAACAAAAAAACACAAGATGTCTGATTGTGTGCCAAAGAGCCTGGATTAAGAAGGATAGTAATCTTTCAAAACAGAAACTTCAAGTCAAACTAAGGAAACACTCCCAATGATTTTATGCTCGCTCTATGGTTTCTGTCCTATTCCAAATGGCACTAGGTGTGGTGGTTTAAATTAGAAATGTCCACCCACAAGCGAGTGCATATGAACCCCGGATCCCCGTTGGTGGTACTGTTTAGGAGCTGTGGAACTTTTGGGTGGTGGAAACTTGCAGGGGTGGGGGAGCATCCTGAGGGAAGACTGAGAGACTCTTTTCTCTCTCCCCACATCCACTCATTCACTTTGCCTCCTTCATATGGGTGGAAATGTGATCTTTCAGCTTCTTGCTTCCACTGCCTCACCTCCCTGTCATGATGGAATCTCTTCTGGAAACATAAGTCAGGACGAACCTTCTCTTGCATGTGCTGCTTTGGGCCATGGTATTTTATGGTAGCAAGTAACTAATACAAGGAGTTTGTGACTTCCAAGAATCATCACTGATCTCCACAGAACACTTCCATCCCTTGTTTCCTACAACTGTTCTGTTTTATAAAGTTAAGTGGGGTGCTCTCTGTTTGATTCTTTGTAACAAACCCAAGATAACAGAACCTTACTGAGAGGACTTGCTCTAGACTCCCAGCTAGGCCCATAGCACTTGGGGCAGGTCTCTGTGAGTTTAAGGCCAGCCCGGTCCACTTACGGAGAGCATGCCTTTTAATCTTATTTGTCAAGTGTGAGGGCCCTGGGCTAATTTTTCCTTTGGAAATAGACGTGATACTGTTTATACTGTGCTGATAATGACACAAAAGCAAAAACGTGCATGATTTACACATGGGTAACATTTAGAAATTGCGAAGTTGGAGACAGTGATGCCGGTCAGTTCTATGGGTGGGAAGGATTCGGCTGTGGTTTGGATCCTTTGACTGTGTGTGTGTGTGTGTGTGTGTGTGTGCCTTTGTGAGCATGTATGTGTGCGTGTGCGTGCATGTGCGTGCATGTGTGTGTAAGTGGTACTAGCAGCGGCTGGAGAGATGGCTCAGAGGTTAAGAGCACTGATTGCTCTTCCAGAGGTCCTGAGTTCAATTCCCAGCAACCACATGGTGGCTTACAACCATCTGTAATGGGATCTGATGCCCCCTTCTGGTGTGTCTGAAGACAGCAACGGTGTACTCATATACATAACATAATAAATCTGTAAAAAGAAAAAAAAGACTTTGTTTTTGTTTGTTTGTTTGTTTGTTTTTAAGTAGCACTAGGAATTAAGCCTAAGGTTTTCCACATGTTAGGGCAGAATTTTACCACCAACCTATTGCCTCTACTCCTTGCCCTTAGGGTTTTGTTTGTTTGGTAGGTTGTTTGGTATGTCAGTTTGGGGGTTTTGTTTTGTTTCTGAGACAGTCCCTGCCCTGCCTATCCTTGAGTTCATGATACTTTTGCCTCAGCCTCATAAATGCTGAGATTCTAGATCTTCTGGACTCTGGGTCTCCTGCTGGGGGTGGTAATCCCACCTGGGCAAACTCTACCCTATGACCTCTCACTTCCCCCTCAATCCTCAGTCATCCTGGAGACTAGATATCAGTGCTATGTATTTTGTGGACGAAAACACTTGTTTTATAGCAAATGCCCCCTTTAACGTGTACCCAATAGTTGCCCAATCTTTGAGCACCTGCCTCACAGGCTAAAGGCCCTGGGTGAGATTCCTAACACTGCGTAGGACTGTGGTGGGGTATGCACCTAATCCCAGAACTGGAGAGATAGGGACAGGAGAATCAGAAGTTTAAGGTCATCCTTGGCTACATAGAAAGTTCAATACCAGTCTGGGATGCAGGAAACTCCACAGGAAGGAGAAGGAGTAAGAAGGGAGAGGGCAGGGGAAGAGAGGAGGGGGAGGAAGGAAGGAAAAGTCAGAGATCAGTTACTATGCAGCTGGTGAAGCTGCTCCTGAACCAACACACACATAAACTTTCCTTCCAGGAACAGGGACTGGAACTCCCTGGGGAAACCGGACCAAAATGTCAGCCTGACTTTGACTTCACTGTCAAGATCACAGAAGGAAAGCAGAAAAGTCAAACGCAAGGGAGGAAGGAAAATAAATGGCTGGCAACTTAGACAAAAAAGCAAAGTGGCAGAGTGCCACCCCAAAGACTACCTAATGTGTGACATCTGCATGCCAGTTACAACACGCTGTCCCTAGGGGTTTAGCCGGAACACCAAGAATGAGCACTGAGTTCTGAGCCTCAGGCAACCAAGGAGGCCTAGGGCACTTGAGGATTTGGTTTTATCTCATGAACCACAGCTAGGACTCATATTGTCACAGGAAAATACAAACAGCTGAGTTCAAGGCTGAGTCACACTTTGCTGGATTGTAAAGTCAACACTGCAAGCCATTGCTAGAGACTACCCCCACCCCTCATGTGGAGAGAAAGTGAGGAAGAGTCCTAAAAGACCCTAGTTAATGGCTTGTTAGGACTGCAGCCCTATGTCTAACACTGCTGTCTAGATCTGACTACTCCTTTGGCCTCTAATGGTGGCCAGGGATTGTCTAAGGTCTATCCCAATTTTTGAGACCAATTATGAAGAAGAAAGGGTAGAAAGCTGTGTGTCTTGAATGAGAAATGTCCTCATAGGCCTGGATATTTAAACACTTAGTCACAGAGATTATGGAACTTTCAGACATGGAGCCTTGTCTGAGGAAACACCTCACTGGGGATGGGCTTTGAGCATTCAGAGCAGTGGGTCTCAATCTTTAACACAGTTCTCCATGTTTGGTGACCCTTAACCATAAAATTATTTCTTTGCTACTTCATAGCTGTAATTTTGCTATAGTTATGAATCGTAATGTGAATATCTGATGTTCAGAACATCTGATATGTGACCCCGGCGAAAGGGTTGTTTGACTCCCAAAGGGGTCACGACCCACAGGTCAAAAACTGCTGATTTAGAGACTCCCACACTTCCTGTTCTTTCTTTTTGCTTCCTGTAGATGGTTGAAAATCTTGTTCTCGCCACCATGATTTCCCTATCTGTTGTCATGGCTCCCCTGCCAAGATGACCTTTGTCCCTGTAGAACCATGAGCCAGAATAAACCCTTTTATTTTTTAAGTTGATTTCTGTCAGGGTATTTTATCGTGGTCATGGAAAAGCAACTAATATAATAGGTTATCAGAGTCCTGGTCAGATAAAAATCCCATAGTATATGTGTGTGGATTTTGCAGAACTGAGGAGGACCGGGGACCTTCTGATGTTGTCTGCCCATGTGAATGTCTATCTGGATCTGAAGCTAAAAGTATGGAGATGTACACACAAGGACCTGTCCTTTCTTCCTTCCCTTAACTACATACCCCTTCCTCCTCCTCAGCATTAAGGTGGCTTCCTGGAAGTCTGATAGGCTGCAGAAAGCCTCAGCATCTCCAAGGTTCAGCCTCCTTCTCCCATCCACTCAGGCACATGTTTGCCAGGACGTCTGATGAGGCTGTGAGCTGGGCGCGATGACCTTGGAGTAGGATGCTGAAGGAGAGACAGTTAAGTTTAGATAAAAAGGATGGCTTGGGTAAAAGACACAGAGTCCAGAGTCAGGAAAGCACGATAGTGCCCGCACGCCAGTGCCAGAGTGTTTAGGACACAGAGAGTGAGGGCTGGAGCTGGGCCAACTTAGAAAGGTCTTAAAGGCCATGCTATGTGGCTCACTGTAGCCAAAAGAGTTCTGGAAGGCTTTTGTTTTGTTTTTTAAAGTATTCTATTGTGTGTGTATGAATGTTTTTCGGGCATGGATCTTTGTACATAACCAGTATCAGGTGTCCATGATGGCCAGAAGAGGGCACTAGATCCCCTGAAACAGGAGTTACAGACACGTAGATTGCCACGAGGATGCTGGGAATTAAACCCTGGTAGACTTGGCCAGTGCCCTTAACCACTGAGCCAACTCTCCAGTCCCTCTTTTGAGAAAGAAACTGAAATATCTGTTCTTATTCCAGCTGGTATTTGGAGAAGACCCTGGCAAGGCACAAGTAGAAGCATCGAGACAGCCAGGGGCCACACCTTTCCCAGCAAATTGACTCTTTGACACGAATCAGGCTGTTTCCAGACAAAGAAGATTTCTGATGACACTGTAGTGAAGGCAGCTTTCTAAGGGCAAGACCAGAATGAGGAGAAGGAAGTGGGTGTGTGCGTGGCCCAAAACATAAAGAGACATTACTCTTTGAAGTTGGGCAAGTGCTGGACAGTGATTCCTCAAAGGACTGGAATGTGGCTCAGTGGGTAGAGTGTTCTCCAGGTGTGTAGAAAGCCCTGGGTTCAATCTCCAGCATTGCCTACTGTAATGTGCCTATTATTATAGGCACACGCCTGTAATAATAAACAAATTAGAAAGTGAATTAAAGGTTATCCTCAGCTATATAGTGAGTTGGAGGGCAACCTGGGCTACTTGTGACCTTCTCTCAAACAAAACAAAACAAAACAAAACAAAACAAAACAAAACAAAACAAACAAACCTGCTTTCTGAGTTCCACGCCATGGCCACTTTGCTTGCCTTGTTCTGGTCCTGGTCCTGACACTAAACCCATCAACAGCAGGTCCAGTTTCAGTCTCTCCCAGGGAAGGGATGGCCACAGTGAGCCAACAATTCTGTGCTCATTTGCTAGATCCTCACATGTACATGTTAAGAAGGCTGGCTGGTGTTGTGACGGACGGACCGAGGTCCACTTCTCAGCTTTCTACTTTGGGTCTCAGTCAAGTGGAATGGCTTCAGAAGCCTCGGGTTTCCTCTCATAAACCGTTAAGTGAGAATCTGAGACGGGACCACAGTGAGAACAGAGCTGCACAGATCCCAGACATGCTCTCAGCTCGCCCTCTCCTTGAAGGGTACTGACACACCCTTAAAGAGCCAGGACCCAAGGATGCTGGAGAGCATTTCTTTTGTAGCACCAGTAAAAATAACAACAGTGTGCAAACGGCCTGGGGAAAGACATACTCCTCTCTTTTCCCTGGCTGTTAATTTTTTGGCCCTGGATTCCATACTCTCAACAACATGCTGCCTATTTGTGTAAGTTTCCCTGGAAGGAGAGAGGAAAGAACAAATAAAGTAAACCCCTCCTTTTCTTCTTTCTTTGTACAACTGCTTGTCCTGTGCCTACTATGTGCTTGACATCGAACTGATGCAAGGTTAAATAGAAGGGGGGTGGGCAGTCTAAGCAGACTCCAGGGAGGGTAGCCAGGAAATGAACAGTCAAATAACACAAGGGGAACGAACAATCTCTAGAAGGAGCAAGTGCTAGGAAAACAGGCAAGGCAGCTGGCAAGGTGACTGGGAGAGGGGCAGCAGGAGGCAGCTCTGAGGAGAGCAGTGGACAGCACCTCTCTGAGGAAGTGCTGTTGGCATTGAAATCTTGAGACTGTGGAACTGTGGACGGTACTGTGAGCTGGAAGGTGAGCTTTGCATCTGAAGGACAAAGGCAAAGGCCCCAAAGCAGGAGCTGGTGATCTGAAGAGGTGTGAGTTTGGGGTCAGGTGTGTTTCTGGATTGGCTGCATCCTAGGCCTACACACAAGTCTTCAGCCTCACTCCTTCATCTTCTGTGGGTCACAGCTAACATTCTCCACAAGCATGTGGACACATCCTCATCTTGTACTTCTTCTTCTGACCTGGCTGTAACGTCATCCCTGATGTTACCTTTTTTTTTTTTTTTCCTGTAACCACAGAACATTGTTGGCAGAGGCATCTTGCCATTTCTTGCCCATGGTGAAGCCTTTGCGTCAGCCTGTCCTATTCCTCTTTCCAGTTTGTATGTTCCTGTGCGTGAAGGCCCCCTGGGACCTGGGTTATTACATGCTGCAGCTCAAAGTCATGATACAATGTCCTTGCTTTAAAAATATCCACACCATACCTCTCCAGCAGAAGCCCCAGGCTGAATTTCACTGAATCTGATACTGTCCACAGAATATCAGAGCCTTTCATAGTGAGAGCAGAGTTAGGGATAAAGCCAGCTGGACGTTTTGTTATCCCAACTTGAGGGGAAATACCTTGCTCAAACACAGAGTGTGACTTACAGATAGGTCAAATGGTACTTCCAAAGACCAAAGCACATTGTTTAAGATAATCAAAGATACTCTTGAGAGGTGGAGGCAAGAAGGCTGCTGTGAGTTTGAGGTCAGCCCGGGTCACAGTCATACTGGATTCCAGCTCATCCTGGCCTACATTGTGAGTTCCAGGCCAGCTTGGGCTACACAGTGAGTTCCAGGCAAGCCTGAACTACAGTATGAGGACCATGTCTCAAAACAGGCAAAAACCCCAAACAAAGCAAAGCAACCCCCAGAAGAGTCAGACATATTTTATATAACATCTTCAGGATTTTTCCTTTCCTTTCCTTTCCTTTCCTTTCCTTTCCTTTCCTTTCCTTTCCTTTCCTTTCCTTTCCTTTCCCTTCCCTTCCCTTCCC